>NC_135560.1:13442597-13492597 GCF_964340395.1 Glandiceps talaboti | reverse complement strand
GTGTAATATTAGGCCAAATAAAAAAAATATGTGTGTTTCTGATAACTCAACCTAGTTTAAGCCTCCAACCCTAAACATTTTTTAAATAAAAACATTTAAAACAAAAAGATAAGAAATTCTTTGTCTTCTTAACCTTCGTGCACATCTGCTTTCCTTTCCCCAGCAATGTCTGTACACATTTCATCAAACTATCACAGAAGGGGGTGTTCTGACTGACGTTTCATTTGTTTTGGGGTTGAAGCATTGTTTTCCAAAAATAAAACTTTGACAATTAAAAGGGTAAAATAAAGTAAAATAAAATCCCGACCTACCTACGATATTTTCTAAGACCATGTTATTGGAAACACACAATTTTTTTTTCTTCACCTAATCACAAAACATCAGCAAATTCTACGATCAGACCATGTACATATCATATATGTAGTAACAATGGAACTGAAAGAACGAGGTTTTATGATACTTAATAATAAATCTAAAAAATGCAGATATCTGGAACAAAGCAAGGTATAAAGTGTTCACACAAAACGTTTTACAAGCTTTGTACATGTAAGTGATATATCACATTCCAAAATCAGTCTCAGTACTTTCAGCAAATTCTGACACAAAACATGTATTAAAGAAATAATATCATAGAACACATTCAGCCTCATTTACAAGTCCTCTTTCAACATAAGATATTTCATTGGGGGAAAAAAACCGAAACATTTTTTTTCACTCAAATTTGTTCAAATTTCTGCCTTTTGAAAATGTCAAACCAAAAGGAGTGAAATCATAGTGTTAGAAAGTAGACGAGAAAAAGAAAATTTAATTGCCACATCATGGTTATGTCTGTAATCAGTATAAGCTTACTAACCAGTATTATTATTTCTGTACACCCTGTATTCAAATGATAATAATAATAATGCAAATTTATTATGTGCATTTCCTCCTTAGAGGTGACATCGCTCACAATTATTACCCCTGGCACAGATAATGGCAGCACAATGGCCCTTTATACTTCCTCAACTCCCTGGGGAGCATGCAATCCATTGCAGCCTTTATAAGCGTATAGGATTAAAGCATTCACATTGCAACATCTATCCTACCAGGTCCCCAATTATACAGCTGAGGCACTGCAGTCTTGGTTCAAATCTTGGTAAAGGACTTTAGCCATTTTGAAACAAACGGCAGCAATGAGAACCTGCAATGTGCAGATTCCAAGCCGGCCACACTAACCATTCACAAATCATGACTCCACAAATTGATCCGTGCCAGGGATGATAAGAGTGCCTTGAGCTCTCAGGAGGAAAGGCGCTGTATAAATAATCACTATACCTTCCCTTTGTATACCCTGTAGATAACCAGTACGGCAATTGCTACCTTTGTACACCCTGTAAACACAGAATCTATTGTACTCTTGACAACACTCAGCAAAATGGTACGGCTCAAATTATCCAGTCAAAAAAAGTGACTGCTTCATTTATACTAAATTCTGTAACAATATAAACACAAGTAAATAATCTAACATTGAACTTATTAGCATAAACATAATTTTATATAAAGCTATCATAGAATTAAATCTTGCAGAAAACTTTTCACTCCTTGATCATATAGTATTTATCCCTCAATCTTCTATATAGACTGTAAGATATGTCGTATCGCTCTGCCTCAATGGCCTCCTCTCTTAGTTGACTGATGTGTGAGGGCGCCCCGCCATGGCGTACCTTACAGACTATCTTGAAGATAGTAGATTGAAGGGCCTTTTCAAGCCAAACAACACAATATCAACATAACACAGCAATATCTGAATATTAAACAGATGCATCTGTATATTCTCTATCTTTGCTGTATGAATGTGAATATGAATATGAATATGAATATGAATATGAATATGAATATGAATGTGAATATGAATGTGAATGTGAATATGAATATGAATGTGAATATCACACTGCAGTTTTCATAACACTTGTTTTAAACTATCATACATAATCTGTTCACTTAGAACAATTCATATGCAATAAGTATGGAAATCCATTTTCCAAATTAAGAATTTATCTCAATAAAAAGTGAATGAATAATTTCTTCACTATTTACAGCTCTTCCCTACCAAAGACAATGTATTATGATTGAGTTGGAAACTCTACATATGTCTGTATGGAGATAGATTTCATATGACAATGAAAAGTCGACACTTGATGTTACTACGGTTTTACATGTGAGTTGTTGACAAAATATCTGCTTACTATCAACAACAACAACGGTAATAGCATTTACCGGGTTTACATTACATATATTTTTTTTAAAAGCAAATATTTGTAAAATTTAGGCTATAGTAGCCATGGTAACATTAAAGTTTATGAAGGCTGTAATTTGCTGCCATATTTGGTGAATTTAGACAGCAATGTATACATAAACTAATGACTGCGAAAACAGCAATTTTTCGTTGTATATATTGACGAATTTAATATTTAGGAATTATCTTCATTAAGTATAATGCCAGGCAGCATTTTATTTATTGTTTATACAGTCAGTTTCAAGTTATCATTCAATGATTGATATAGTTGTGCAGAAACTAACAAGAAATTGCATGTTCTACCATAAGGTAACAATAATTTCTTGCTACATTTTGTGTAAATGAAATAAACCATTTTATGTACTTCAACAGACACACAGGCACCAATATTTTGACTTCTGTATTTGATGTTTGTATGGTGGCGCCAATGTTCATTTCATTTAGACAAAATGTTGCAAGAAACTTCATTCATTCAATCTTGCTATCTTAAAGTGTAGCATGTGCAGTTTCCAGTGGTTTCTGCATGGTTGTATTAGACAGCGCCGCTAAACAGTAACTTGAAATGTGCTGTAGTATTTGTAAATTGAGGCTGTTGACAAACGTTAATAAGTTTAATATAGCTAAACGCATTTTTATTATAATATCTAGTGAAATTAGAATATTCAAACACAAACTACACAGT
This sequence comes from Glandiceps talaboti, assembly GCF_964340395.1. Lineage (NCBI taxonomy): Eukaryota > Metazoa > Hemichordata > Enteropneusta > Spengelidae > Glandiceps > Glandiceps talaboti. The sequence continues at coordinate 13,489,640 of NC_135560.1, read as the reverse complement.
GTTTAACTGATGTACTGAATGTCATGGTTTATTTATTTTTATCAGTATAAAAAGCAACTTTTGGTGGTAGTACTGGGTAAATTTAGACTAAAGCAGCAAAGGTCATTATAGTTGCCCTTCAACTGCGTCTTTTGCGATACTTTGTAAATTTTGGCTGTGTTTATAGCCATGACTAAAATTTAGCTATGCAAGCAGCATTTTGTTGTAGTAGTGTTTGGTAAATTTAGGTTGTAGATATTTCTATCAACAGATTTCATAAGCAGCATTTTGTGGTAGTATTTGGTGAATTTAGGCTGTATCAACCATGGGTAAATATTTAGATATTGTATTTCCTAGCAGCATTTTGTGGTAGTATTTAGTGAATTTAGTAAATTTTGGCTGTGTTTAGGTAGCCATGATTAAAATTTAGCTATGCAAGCAGCATTTTGTTGTAGTAGTGTTTGGTGTATCAACCATGGGTAAATATTTAGATATTGTATTTCCTAGCAGCATTTTGTTGTAGTATTTGGTGAGTTTAGACTGGCAGTCGTCAGTAAATTTTGTTCTATTAAAGTAAGCAGCACTTTCCTGTTACTTTTGATTATAACAGCCATCACTAAATACATATATCGATCGTTAAAGCAGCACTTTGCTAATTGAGAATTTCGGCTGTGGTTGCCACAAAGTAAATTATTGTAAAAAAATCCATAGTATCTATGTAAGTAAGCTGCAGCACTTTGCTGTAGTATTTTTGGTGAATTTTCATTGCTATGTTTTTATCAGGTGTCAGGTCACAGAATTTTAGTAGTACTGTGGGGTCTTTTCAACTTGTAGCAAACATGGTAAATATCTAAGTAATATATTATTGCAGCATTTTGGTTTTGAACTATAATTATTTCAACAAGTCAGTTCAATGTGGAACTCTCTACAACATATAAAGTGTAGTACTGAGTTTATAATTTGTTTTAAAACTATTATTAGCATTAAATTATTACTATATCTATACCTTGCCATAAACATTCCAAGAATAATAGCTCTGCTATATCAATTATTTGTAAAAATATCATATATGGCACAAAATTCACTTAAAATATGCACACATTTTTAAAAAGTAAACTCTTTTTTTATACTATGCTTACAACTACAAATATTGAAAGCTTTTGAAACAACTGAGTACTGTATTATAAGTTATTACCATATTCATAATAATAACTATCTTAATTAGCATAATAATCTTTATTTATACTGGATAGTTCCACTTGTCTCCCAAGAAGTCCAGTGAGGGCCATCCCTGTAATTTTATGATTTTACATAACCTACATTACGTGCAATTTCACAGAAACATCAAGTTAAACTTAATTTGTGTCTCATTTGGAAATTTTGCCCCATTGCCTCATGGGAGTCAGCACAAATGCATATGCAATAGGTGAACAATGAATATTCATGGTGTTTGCACTGAAGATAATAAGTACTTAGGAGTCAAGCATATACGGTAGGCATTTTGTTCACTTATTGCATCTATATTTCTGATGACGCCAACTACACGAGGCAATGTGGCCCAAATCAGAGATCCCCAAATTACTGAGGTACAAGTTTATGATCAACTTTCTGTTTCTCTGAAATTGTACATAGTGTAGGTGATCGCGACTCTCCAGAAACCCAAAGCTCACGAAAATGCCTTTTTTTTCCTGGAATGGTGTTCACCTTTTAATTCTGAAGTGTCATTTTCTATTTGATGAAACCAACAGCCTCATTATAGTTATCTAACATACATTGCTATAAGTACAATAACATGACAACGGTTGCTATGTAAATAAGTTTTGGTAGCAACAAAACAAAATAATCAAGTCTGCTCATATCAGTCTGTTATATAATCCACTGGCGACGGTTTGCACGAATTAAAGTGACTGACAAAACTATTCTGAATATGGTCAGCCTACTTCTCTGATTATCAATATTTAATTTGCAGTTTTTTTTGTTTCAACACTAAATCCAGACAGCTTGGCATCTAGACTGTAATGAAGTCAGTTTGTTCAGCGCTATCAGGCTTCTAAACAGACATGTGAGTGGGGTAGCTGACAGTGTGACAGGAATGTCGTACATTACAGACTACTTGGCAGCATGCTCTGGGTACTGGTTAGTCTATTTGCTAGACCTCGAATGTTCTTCCGATACAATACGGACACAAGACCGAACATTGCTATCGAGGATGACTGCGAACTTCGTTCGCTTATGGTATCGGAAAGAAGGCCCGAAATGTCTAGCAGCAAGACTAGGTACTGGTTTGTTTGGTCACCAATCAATTTGGCCCTTCCTTTGGTTGATTTCATTCTAATGTCATGGCACCATTACTATGGCTTCTTGTTGAACAATTAAAATCAAATTTATTTGTTACAGTTATGATACATGGATATTCTTGTCAGAAAATTGTTTTTTTTTTATCAACTGAATGAATACATGGAGAATCATTACCAGGGAACAATAATTGTTCAGACTATATACTTTAACAAAAGTTTATAATATGCAAGCCAGGATATGTTTTCGGCAGCTTTTGATGAGTGCAGAATTATGTGATCCACTTTGGCCTAGCACTAGTCACGTTAGATATTTGATATCTGTGAAGCTTGGTGTCGTTGTTGATGGCCAAGTGGTGGTGATGGTGATGGTGATGGTGAAAGACTGTCATATGGTACATGAGAGAATGATATATGTTGTGTCTGATTTTCCAACATATTTACAGTATATGACAGATATTAATGCAAAATTTAATTTCAAAATCTTTTCAAATGTTTTTTTGTATTCATGTACTAATTAGTTGCAATCTCTCCTGGCATTGCAGTGTAAATTTTAGACTTTGCTAAGCGTTCAAATGACATCTGAAGTAAATCAAGTAACGTCAACTAATTTCATGCGATAGCCTACGAAAATATGAGAATGCATTGAAATTTAAGAGAACACCAGCCATCCCTCAACGGTGACTGTGGACACCATCTCTTACCTATTTACAATAGTCAACTATCAGGTGACTCCACTAGGAGGTCACCTGATCATACAGCATAACATCATTACACTGATGACGTCTGAGTGAATGGAACGAAATCTATATAGTCGCTTCAAAAACTAGATTACAATAAAGTAACTCTACTACTACTGTATAAAATTGGAGTCAAGTATCATTCAACATATCTGACAAAATAAGTACTGTTCAACTATCAATGGTCTCACAACTTTCCAAATCCCCCCCCCCCCCCCCAGAAAAACACACTTTCACAAATAATAATTTGACACTGATGTTTGACCTCCGGACAGGGGTCTCAGTTGTTGCATTTGAATTATTGTCTTTGAGGGTAGCAAATGCATTAATCTTTGAAGACATTAAACACCCACAATAGTATACTTAGACAATAAACTGACATTTTCTTGTCGTAAATTCAACTCTAGTTACTTCTACACACACAAACACTACAATCTTTCCATATTGGATCACAGTTATTGCTATTCAAAACCAAAAACAAGCTGAATTTTTGGTGACTTTTTTTTATGATTACCAAATATTTTATGCAAAACTTCATCACGTCATGTTGTGAAAATTCCTTTCTGTTTTCATGCTTATTTTGTTTCTTCTCTTCACTAATTTTTTTCAAAATTATGAGAAGTGCATTTTTCTGTTTGCGAGTAGGCTGACAACTTTGTTTTTTTTTTTAAAAAAAGAGCAAATGCTAGGATTCTTATTTCAAATAAAGGCATTGATTCAGAAACAGCAATAACCATCAGAAATTAATATTCCATGCTGAAAGTAAATCTGAAAACGATGTGAAATCATCAGCAATTTTTCAACAAGGTGGAGGATTGACATCCATGAAGACATTCAATTCATATAGAATAGAGAACGTTATAACGATAGCATACATAATAGTACAAATAACACCCATCTTTTTGTCAAGTTTCCATCCATTCAGGTGGATAGCAGAGAAAGCAAACAGCACGGTAAATATCAGTATGATTGATGTAAAAGTCAAACCCGAGCTGTAGATTGGAATGGAGCTCATGTCGGTAATCAAACTGCGGATGAACCACAACAAGGCAAGGCACACATAGATCTCAAAGATATTGCTGCCAATGATATTAGAAATAGCCATATCTCCAAGATCTGAAAAAAAAGAAGATAAAATCATTCTTAATCTTCATTTTGCTAAATTAGCTAAAGTCTCAGTAAAATGGGAGTAACTTTTTTAAAAGTAAATATATTGACACTATAAGAGTATTATGAAACTGATAGCAGCATGTGTACAAAAATGCCTCTATAATAGTCAAGTAGAGGATGGCTAAAATAATCGACAATATTATTGCATATCTACCAGTGATTACTTGTACTGATGCATGTGCATACTGGTGGTATTTTCACTGCAGTGCAATACCGAAAACATTATTGCTTAAATACATGCATGCAAATGATATGCAAATGAAGGCAGCCATTCTTTACACTTGTGTGTGATCATTAAGGGTAATTTTTACGGAAATTTGCAACAGAACACTGAGAACAACAGATTCTCATGCCACACGAGTGCCAGTGTGGGTACTCAGGGGTATTTGTAATGTTCATACTTTTAGTGTTTTCTTACCCACATTCACTTGCTACACTTGTGAAAGTACAACCACAGAGAACACTGCGAGTACCTGTGCAAATACCCCAAGTACACCACACTTTCTTCTGATATATTTTGCAAATAGCTAATGAACTGGTTTAATTGCCAATAACAGATTGTTGGCCATTCACTTTCATTGTCATAAAGAAAATGATGTTGTATTAAAACTTACAGTCCCTCGCTACAAGAGAGCTAGCCATTGCATCCGGTATACTTGTTCCAGCAGCAAGGAATGTTATACCCATGACAGTATCCGGAATACCAAAAGTATCACCTGGAAAAACAAAACATTAGTTTAATACATGAATTCTAATACTTCAAAGTTGCATTATTCATTGTATGGTTGTAAAAAAAATGTAAGCAAAATTGTCAGATTTTAATCCTGTTAAGGGTATATTTTGTAAATTTATTTTTCTGGTACTATTATATTTTTTGAATTTATTGTTCTGGTATATTTTGTACCGTTATTGTTCTGATATATTTTGTAACATTTTATTGTTCTGGTATATTTTGTAACATTATTGTTCTGGTATATTTTGTAACATTATTGTTCTGGTATATTTTGTAACGTTATTGTTCTGATATATTTTGTAACATTATTGTTCTGGTATATTTTGTAACGTTATTGTTCTGATATATTTTGTAACATTATTGTTCTGGTATATTTTGTAACATTATTGTTCTGATATATTTTGTAACATTATTGTTCTGGTATATTTTGTAACATTATTGTTCTGATATATTTTGTAACATTATTGTTCTGGTATATTTTGTAACGTTATTGTTCTGATATATTTTGTAACATTATTGTTCTGGTATATTTTGTAACGTTATTGCTCTAGTATACTTTGTAAAGTTATTGTTCTGATGTATTTTACAAATTTATTGCAGTGGTATATTTTGTAACATTATTGCTCTGGTAGATCTTGTAAAGTAAGCTACTTAATATACATGTGTCATACATACCAATAAGAGCAACCATCCATACTAGTATATAAGCCAACCCGGCGATCCACACTGTAGACATAATGAACGTGACTATAAACCACCAACGCCATCTTCGGAAACGACAATCTGGTATGGTTAGGAACATCAGGAAAATCATTGGCAAGCCGGCAATATACAGACTGGTACGGATAATTCCACTTGGAGGTGTCAGTACAAACCGACTATTCTCATATTTCTCAAAGGGATCGTGATCTTCACCTGGATGTACTGCAGATATCAAAGAAATACATATTATTATGTGTGTAGAAATATTAAATGATTTAAAGCAAATTTTGCCAATTTTTCATCTCATTTCATATTCTTATATCAAACATTTATCATTCCTTGCATAACTCTTCCCATTTAAATTTAATTTTTTTTGCTACACTCAGCCCACAACTTCTATTCAATTTAACTTTTTCAATGGATAAATATTTCAATATGTACATGTTGACTCTTTTGCAAGTTTTATACTTTTCCTCTTTTAACAGATTGTCACCAGATTATAAATTTGTTGGAGATTGTGAGAGTTTGAATGCTGTGTAATCACTACTCAGCGATTACAGCAACAAAGGCAAGTCAAAAACATATAGGAACTTTTTGGAAACTTTTTATTTTCATTTTATGTTATTAGGTTTTTATCAAACAGGTATGAAAAGTTTTAGATTTGCAAATTTGACATTTTGACTATCTGTTTTTGAGTTTCACTAAAAGTCACAGAGCAGGACATTCAAGATATTTACCGTATCCATTTGGTTTTACAGGATCTCCATTCTCCTTCCCTTTGTTAGATTCACCGTCAACAATTGTTATTGACAAATTTGTTTCTGGAAAAAAGCGAGGAAGTTGTGCCATTAATAGTTTTCAACATTCTGTTCGGCTATTGAAATCTTAAGACATGAAAATTAAATTTGTTATCATTTCATTCTTTTGAACTTTGTAGGACAGGTCAGATTTAAACCAATCACATGCTTTGTTGGTCTAAACCAATCACATACACTGGTACTTCTTGAACTACACCTTAACTTTCCCAGAGTCAAATCTCCAAATACAGAAGTGTTCAGTATCCGTTCATAAAAACAAAAGAAATTTTTGAATCACTATTTAGACAGCTAACATTACTGAAAATAAGAACTTAGTGTCTCTTGAAAACAAACTTTCTATGAAATGTACCAAATATTCTAAATTTTTGAAAAATTTAAATTTTTTTAAAAGTCTTCTGTAAGTTTACAAACCTAGAAACTATGGCAACCCTTACCTTCCTGCTCAGTGGGTTCAGTGTAATGATTACTAACATCCCCATCAGGAATAGTGCCATAACTGGGTGTGCCATTTCTCTTTATCAGAGGGGCTTTATCTTCCTTTTTTTGCTTAGCGAGCTTTTTCTGTTTCCTTTCATCGCTCCATGCAATGGCCATTTTTGAGAGTCTTGGATTGAAGTATAATATGATGATATAAAAAACATAGCCAAAAGATAATATCATACTTTCATACCTGTTGAGAAATAAAATAAAATTTAAAGTTTGATATGGGAACAAATTGACAAATTGATTTGTCATGAGTTGCTGTAAACAGCCATGCTCAATTTAGTGTTTGGAATTAGTCAATGGTAATATGTAACGCTATGTGATGCAAGCCTGCAGCATGACATTTGCCACAAGCCTGCAGTAAGGGACAGAAACACAGTCAGAAATCGGGTTGATTTCTTTCTGTCTGCTTGTTCTGGTTGATTTGCAATCAGATAGAAGGAATTCCAGGCTGAAATTCGGTCTGTCTGACTGGACAGACATAGGGGTAGTAATAAATCTTTCTTTCTGCCTGCAAGCCTGTGGTAATTAAATTGAGGGTTTCATCGCTGTGTGCAAGAAGGTTGTAGCTAGCTGTGCACTTCTGCAAGCTTTTAATAGCTTGTTTAATTATCTAGTGAGTGTGAGAGGGTATATGTAAAACATTGCAGCTAGGTGTACACTTTTGCAAGCTATTAGCTTGCTTAATGTTCGGGTGTGGAAAGAAGGTTGCAGCTAGCTAGGTACACACTCCTGCAAGCTATTAACTTACTTAATCTTCCAATGTGCAAGAGGGTTAACTGCAACAAGCTGCACACTCTTACAAGCTATAAGCTTGCTTAATGTTCCTGTGTGCAAAAGGGTTGCAATAACCTACACACTTTTCAGCCTGTCCGTTTTTGTAATTTATTAATGCAGGCTTTCAAAAGGCTTATCACAGATCTGACTTGCAGAGACAAAAGAGTATAATGGTTGATATTACAACTACAGACAGACTAATGTATGCAAGGAAGGTCAATTTCAGTAAAGCATTACGAAACATTTGAGTAAGGAAAATGCAAGTTATAGACAGGTATATTTCTGTTTGTTGTCAATTTCTTGGAAGACGGATTAAGAACTGAGCAAAATTTCGCCAATATATTTCAAATTGAATTGTTAAATTACAACCAGTTATGTATTCTACACAAATTATGAATAACGTATTCAAGAATTACAGCTGGATTTATCACTACATATATAATTCTGCTTATATACAATCCACACTTTTGCTTAGTAGCTAGTGTATTCAAATGTACAGGTCATATGTTCAAACCATCCAAGTTGCCATAAAAAAAATCAAATACTGAGCATTCCAGTACTTTCACTGTAGCTATACGTTATAGCCACACTTTTATAGTCTTATTTGTTGAAACAATCAAACCGGACATGTTCAAACCATCTTAAGAATGTCAGTCAGCATGGATTATATTTATAGCATGATGTCTGTCTAGACTGTCGCAAACATATCAGGTTTCCTAATCACCTTTAATCCACTGACCTTAACATCATGGTCACATTGCATAAATGTTACAAAGAAATTTGCACTGAATTATTTGGCAGAAAAAGGTGCACTTTACATACGACCATATATTCACATCTTCACCTGCATATCAACTTTCGTGAATATTATATTACGCTCAATTTCCTTTGTAAAATTTTGGAAAGCTCTATATAGACATAAGTGTGTAGATGTTGACAAAGAAACTTGATACCACATATATTAAGCATATAACATTTATTCTATCACCTCTACATGAATAGTAAGTTTTTAAAATAACTTTTCAATATAGGGCTCTAAATTAACTTTTTTCTTTGGTAGTCTTAGTGGGCTACCAATTTCAGAAAGTGGTAGCCCAAGGATGGTGACCAATAGTCCTATAATGTATGTTCCTGAATTGAAAACACTCTGAGTTCTCTATTTGACTGACCTGGTGGGAATAGTATAGAACAGTAAATGTACCTCTAACAATGTAGAAATATGTGTGTTATTAAAATACTTTCATGTTTGTAAATCTTCCATCCTTTAAATCATCACATAATTAGTGGTAGCCTGAGTGGGCTACCAGCTGCAAATTATGGTAGCGCCATAGTAAAATTTGGTAGTCTGTGGACGTGGGACTACTTTTAATTTCGAGCCCTGTCGTACATTTTTATATTCAATATTATCGTTTCTTTTATTAGTCTCTCTATTAAATTGTGGCTCAGGTTATACATTCATGTCAACCAAAGTAATATCACAAACAGACACAATCATAAGTACTTGGATAATGTACGCTAGCTTGTCTAAATTCTCTCCAAAATTTATGATTCTTCTCTCTGAAATTGCATACAAAAAGGGTCACAGATGCCATGTGGTCAAAGGGAAATATTGACTGAAATGGTTGATACCACATGGTAAACAGAAAATATTGACTGAAATACCAGCTGTTATCATGCTGCTATAAATAATGAATGCAATATTAGACTTTTAATAATTTACTTTATGAGATGAACTTTGATTGCAACTGTCAGTCTCAACAGTGTCTCTACGTTAGTGATATACATGAAACTTGAGAACTTGTCATAAGGCTGACTTATAACATGTATGACAAAATGAAAGCACATGGTTTGAACTGATCACCAAGTTGACCAATAGACAGGATAGTGAGAGTTCATATAGAGTTCACACGCTTTGGTTTACTTAACCGCATTTCTGTCAAGACATGCTCAACCATAGACATTAGCAACCATAGACATTTCTCTCCAACATCTATGGCTCGACTTATTCAATTTCTCTGATTTATTGGATTGATTTACTGGTAGTATCTAACACAAAAAGAACACATCCCAACAACTCAAAAGCGCTTTCACATGAAAATCAACTATAAAGGTTAATGGCACATGCATATAAGGTCTAAGACCTGAATTGTCCTGGGTCTACAAGACCTTGTAGAGTAAAGTTGAATGGAATAATTCAGAAGGTGAATTTGCTATAATAGTGTTTGAGGATACTGGTCTCACAACTAAAGGGGTCACTCAAGGTGACATTATTCAAGTGGCTTGTTAGTGGGTGAATTCTATTTCTATATCCATTGTACTCTTTGTTCTATGTGAAAGGCTTAGTACAGCTTGTTCTTTACTCATGTATTCAAGCATGACTCGAGTCGCATTAACCCAGACACATTTGTCTTTGCGGCCCAGACATAGCTATTCTTTTGCTCTGCATTAAAGACAGATTTATTGACAATCTCTTGTTTTTTAGTTCTTCCAAAATCTTCTTTGATACTGAATTGCAATGTCTACCTTTGGTGCACTGCATGATTTTTGTACATAAAAGGCATCAAACAGTGCACATACTGAGTGGAAAGGTTCAAGGTTTTAGAAAACGTCAGTTTCTGCACCGCATCCTTTCTTCCAGAAGTCAGAGAGTTAATATTTAAAATCAACCCAGCTATATTTCCCTACATTACACAAGTTGAAATATTCCCAGTGACAGTTTTTTTTTGTTATACAAGAGACCTAGATAGATCAAAGGTTATTTCTTCGTTAACTTATATGAAGGTCATACAGGGGTCAACTTACCAAGTTGCTAAGTTGTCATGCATAACCCAAATCAATCCAAATATACCAATCAAATATACGGTACAGTCTCGTACTAATGGCCACCATGTTAAAGGTACTATCTGTAAAGGAGCAAAAAACAGAATTTTTTAATTTTTCTATATATATGTGTACAATAGTATAGTGTAGTGTGGTGTAGTGACATGGTGTGGTGTAGTGAAGTGTGGTGTAGTGTAATGTATTGTTACAGTAGTGTACAGTGTAGTGTAGTGTAGTGTAGTGTAGTGTAGTGTAGTGTAGTGTAGTGTAGTGCAGTGCAGTGCAGTGTAGTGTAGTGTAGTGTAGTGAAGTGTTAAGTATGTAGTGTAATATAGTGTGGTGTACAAGTGTGGTGACAGTGTAATGTATTTAGTGCCACAAGATAAGTTTGTAAGTATATTACCCAAGTGAAAATACTTAAACAAAACCGCATTCCAGTATATAGTATATATTAATTGTTCATGTTGATGCAAGTCTTCTATTACACGATTGTGGTTGTCTTTCTTCTGGCATGGTTAGAACAGTTCATTGCATAGTACGAATTCCCTGAACATTTTCATCATCGGATTGTTTATGTGTTATGATCTTGATACCAGGTTTAAGTTCACCGAGTCAATTGCGAGTGGTGGTTAAGTATGCTTCAGTAAGTATAATACTGTGAGTAACTTTTAGCTACGCAGCAAAAACTATGCCAAAATATGTAGAAACTCAGCTTGTGCCCCTTTAAATATTAGTGAATAAAAAAGATAATGACTTACATGGCCAGCAAAGAAACAACAACAGGCTATGATGATGAAAAGATTGAAGACTAAAGAGCCGACAACAGTTCCAATACCAATGTCCGTTTCAGTAATGAAAGCACCTATAACAAATCATAGAAATATCAAAAATAACACATACTTGCCTTTAATTTGGATTTTTAATTTATAAAACAATTTTATCATTATGGCCTATTACTTGAAAAATCGGTGTGAAACAATTTTTTATATGCCAAGTTGTCATTTAATCAAGTAGCACGTCTACATAGTTAAAGTGAACCCCACCCTCATCCTGTCCACCAAATTCCACAAATTCACAATTCTGTTATGTGACCTTCCCTGATCAGTTCAGGGTAAGCATAAAGGTTACTACAGGATGTCAGCAGAATTGCTTAACCTGGTTTAAGTATTGACAGAACTAAGAACATTTAGGTCAGGAACCTGGTAAAAACAAACATCCACATAAGGGTATATATTTAAAGAAAACTGATCAGCCTGAGTGGAGACTTACAAGAGATATGGCAAGGACGTAACTATCCCTTGTACATTCAACTAGTTTATCCTGCTTTAGCAATGAATGAATGAGACCCTGTTATTTGGGTTACAATTGATATATCTGGTGGTGAAATTCATATCTGCATAAATTGACAAGATAAATATTTATAGCAATATGATGTGCAGATCCCCCCCCCCCCCTCCCATTACTTGAATGGGTTCCAAATCCAAGCAACAACACCAATAGTATAATGAACGGTCTATGCCCCGCACTGATCAAATTTTAGTGCTAAATTTTCAAAAATAAATACCACTTATTATATACATATATATTTTCTGGATAGAACTCACTATATAATGCTAAATCAAGCAAAAGATTTCACTTTTCAGTTTGAAATAAACTGCATGTGATTTAAGACATTTTTATGTGCCTTTTAAAAGCCCTAGTATAGATATTTGTATGTGAGAGAGATAGTTACACATGCTTCAGTTGATATTCATTGTACCCATGCTGTGATATATATTTCAGACATTCCTAGAGCTGCAACACTGAGTACATATGTAGGTATATCATAGTTCTGATCAACGCTTTGAATAAAACTAACACGACAGAATATTGGTGACGCGTGGGTGATAAATATAGTGTGGCACCAGTTTGGATATTTGCATGTGTGCTAATCGCAGTGTTCTCTGCAGCTATACTCTAAAACATAGGTGATGGTGTGGTGCACCAGTTAGGGTATTTGCATTTAGTGATACTGTTCTCTGCAGCTATACCCAAAACAGCAAATTTTTCATGAAACATTCATCAGCGAATTCACATAATTTCATGTATACACAAAGCAATCACATTGCCCTTCTTCATACACAGTGGTATGCAAAAATAGAATATTCACAGTATTGCACTGCAATGGCACTACCAATAGTAAGGCACTGTGAAGTAATCACTTAGTACAGACGTATGACCTAGCAGTTCAAATTTACTTCTTGATTTTAATTTATTTTATTGTCATTGGACCACAATATATAACAGTCACATTTTTATGAATGTTTCCTATCAACAGCTGCTTTAATCAGAATGCTGTACTTAGAAGGTTTGTGAACAGTAATCCTGTTCTTTTCAGGCTTCTGACTCACTGTCTGTATATACTATGTTAATTTTCTCTCTCTTTGTAAATTATGTATAGAGTATAAACCTGATCAGTGTACAGCTTAAAAGAGCAAGGACAAATCTGAACATTTTTGTTCCATATGAATTAAGAACTACACATGTTATTCAACTTACTGAAAGATGTCGTGATCATCACTATAGTAACCATGATGTCTGTCGCATAACAGTTTAAGCAAACCGAATAAATTATTCAATGCAATACTTTTTGGGTATGCTCAAAAAATGCCGCTGGCACAGGATCATAGAATACATGCACGTTTATAAACCTGTCAGTGACATTATGGGATATGTTACGGTCTTCAAGTCAAAAGTCCACATGAATATTACACAAGATAGTGTTTGATGTTTAGAAAAAATGGAGTATCAATTTGGCCCAATTGAATGTTTCTTTAACTTCGATGCTATGAACAACACAGGCAGAAGATTAGGAGCAGTGCATTACACTCTGTTAACTTAATTCTACAGGTTTTAATGAGCCTAACATTTTGTACAGGCAGTATACTATAAACACTTTGTACAGCTAACATGCTTGTGATTCAGAATATTTATCTAAGTATTGGGACAAGTAGAACAGTATCTAAATGTCTAAATTTAGATGGGTGAAATGTACACATAGATAACTAAACATATATAACTCATTAGTCTGTCCATTTCAATATCGTGGTAGAATGCACACTATCAATGGATTGAATTAACATTACAACAAATTGCAACCCTACAAAATAATTTTCAGAAATTGTTCTTAATTATTACTTGTCTGAGTGAAAAGCAAAGTGTTGAAATGACATTAGAACAGAGAGTGTTAGCATTATTGTTCTATTTAAGCTCTTGAAAATCATGCATTAACTGGTAATAGGGGGAACATGGTCAGACATTTTGAAATAATGTAGTCCTTGATGATAGGACATGTACACTCTGTGACCTTTATGAGGTCGAGGACGAATTTTCTATTAACATGTAATTTTTTTAATCAATATCGAAATAAGTACATTCCACGTTACTTCTTTTCTCCTCAATCCTGTACAAAGTTCATAGAAATCATACGTTCTGAAGACAGTGATACAATCTAAAAAACTAGCTGTTTTTCTTTACCATGCACTATCTTATTGAGACATTTTATCAGATTATGTAAGAATTTTCTTTGTATTTTGGGCCGATGGCTATTAAATACAATAAAGTGACCATGTATATATACCAAGAAAATTAGAAGAAATGTTGAATTTATCTCAAATAATTCAACGCTTTTCTGAAACTGCAAAGATTTTTTTATCTCATGATAAATTACATGAATACCAACATTAACTGTCAAGGTCTTTCTTTCATGTGTCAACTCACCAATTACTGAGGCTGCAAACTCAGGAGCAGAGCTTCCAACAGCCATCAAGGTTGCCCCGGCAACGTCATGTTGCAACTTAAGTACTGTAGAAAAAAAAGACATCCATAATTTTAAATTAGCATAAGTTTCTCAAATGTTGTTTTTACATAGATCGATTTCAATAAATCATACACAATTTATGTTTATAGTTTTCAATTCCGATCAACATTATTTGTTCTTCTGGTAATCATAATTATTCAATTAGAAAATGTACATTGAAAATGTCTTAATCCTCAGAAATACATATCATCATAATTTTCAGAAAAAAATTGTTTGCCCTAATATTTGGCCACATCTAGATCTTTTCACTTTGTATCTCTTTTGATAATCTCAAATTTGGTAAGTTAGAAATATCTGATACAATGCAACCTTTCATTGGCTATTTGCTATTTACTCATGTTTTCTCAATTAGATATCAATTTGAATCATGTTTTCGCTGACAAATTTAGCCGAATTGGACATAAAACAATTATTGAAATATTACTAAGAGATAGCTGAGTAATGTCAATTGTTTACTGAACCTAAATAATAGACAATATTTATTTTTTTTAAATTAAATAAAACAAACAAATTAGATATTGACACAGCTATATACGCAGAAATCTGATCAGTGTATGTACTAACACCAGGGCTCAAAATTAACAGTAGTCACATGTCCACAGACTACTATGTCTTGTTATGGGGCTACTATAATTTGTAGCTGGTAGCCCACTCAGGCTACCACTGATTATGCAATGATTTAAAGGAGGGGAGATTTACAGAAATAAAAGTATTTTAATAACACATATATTTCCGATAGTTTCCAATCTGTTTTCAGTTCATGAATATAGGACTACTGGTCACCATCCTTGGACTACCTATTTTCTGAAATTGGAAGTCTACTACGACTACCATAGAAAAAAGTTAATTTCAAAGCCCTCAGATTAACACATAGGGGCAGGTCAAAGGTCATTTTGAAAACATAAGCTGAGATATATAAAAATCAGAAATCCAGGATTGGATCGGGACATAGAAATGTTCAAATCCATGCTATGCATTTAAAAAGTCTGCATTCCACAGCTTTCATTTTTTTAAAAAAATCTACAGAAAAACTAGGATTACAAAGCAGCGGTGCAAGACTAATGTAATGATATAACTATACTGATCTCCTTCTATGTAGTACTAGTAAGGGTCATCGTAAGTTCATTCAACTCATGCAGCATGGAATATTTCAACCACGTGCTCATCAGTAATTGCTTTTTTCCACGTTCATAGCAGTTTTCCATTCCATAAAAATTGCGTCAAAATCAACATAATTCATACAATTATTTTTATTATTTAAAAAAAAATTATTTGATAGTCAAATTCAATGCTGTCATATTTATACTCTGTTTTAAGATAAGCTAAAATGACACTTATTTTTTTTAAAAAAATTGACAGTAAAACTATTAAATTTTCATATTGTCACTACTTGGCTTTGTGTCAAAAACACAGTCCTGAATGTCCCTGGGTCAACGTCCATGATTTCAATATCCTGTGTGCTGAATAACTTGTTGTCTTTCACTGTATTTCATAAAAGGATGAAAACTCAACTGAATTATTTCACTCAGTAAAATGAATTATGAGTAATTATCATTTAGATATGTGTGTGGAGGTGACCTGACAAATATGCAAATATGTATATGTATAATTTATCATATAATTGCTATATTTATTTGGCATTGATGGATAGATCTAGTAGTATGTATACCTTTTATATGCAGCGAAAAAGAGGATATCCTAAAATCATATCAACTCTGCCTGTGTCCCTTTAACAAAAATAATTGAACATTTGCATAATAGTTATACTAGAAAGGACATTTGTAACTTACGACTGCATAGAACTTCCAGTGATGGTACAAAGTAGACTTCACATACATAGGCGAGACCAGCAAACATATAGAGGGCTATCACGATATGGACTGTAACGCCGCCACCCCTACGCTCTTCTTCGGTGAAAAAATCGGGTGGAAACTCATCAATAGAACGGGGAGTGCAGTTATGAATTAATAAGCCCCGACTTGTAAAATGAAGTTCATCTTCAAAATCTATGAAAAGTAGAAATATGAAAAAATTATAATATGGTTATCAGTTAGTTTATGATAATAGTTAATACCTTTGATGATCATTTTAATACTAAAAAAATTCATTTGAAATAGCGAAAGTTTTGATGACTGGTTTAGTTTTGAGAAAATGACAAGAGAATATTATGGGATATAATTGGGTATGTGCCAAAGACTTGTATATGTTGATATTAACTATATATAGAACAGTGTACTGTAAAGAATAAATATCTCCATGTTCACATACCCATGGCAAAGAGTCACACTTCTATTACTATTTTGATATCACCAAATAACTTAATAAAGTCATTGTCAGATGTTAATATATAAGATTTATTTAGTAATACCCAGTTTTATCAATTTCTTGTTATTGTTATTTACTTACTTTTCAAAGCATTTCACCTTTGTTGAGACAATGTTTCTGAACAACTTTCATTTTTTACCTTTTTCAGCCATAATTTTTATCTTTTTTTTTTTTGAAGCAGTACTTTTGGTTTCATTGATTTACTTTCTGTAAAGCACCTATGAGTGGTGTTGTGGATATATGGTGCTATATAAATGTACTTTATCACATTTTTATAGTCATTAGTAACAGTCTGACATGAGTTCTGACTAAAGGCCTGAGGTAATATGTCAAGTGACTTTCAAAGTCTGCCATTCAATCCAGACTCAAAACCACCCCATATCAAGAGAAATTTCAAAGTCTACCAATCTCTACTCAAAACTCCAAGTCATGTATTGGGTGATTTGCTAAGTTTGTCAACTGACTCATACCCCAGCCCTATATCATGGGATTTACGTTTGCCAATTTTCCTGACTCGATACTCCCAGCCCTATATTTACAGTTTGCAGTCCATACTCAACACCCTGGGCCATGGCATTAATGGACTAAGTCTGCAATCTGACCTCAAATCCCAAACCAAGCCAAGCCCTGCTGTATTGAGAGATTTTCTATAAATCTCTTTTAACTGTTTGTCTGATATCAGGGACCATGCATAATACAATGTGACGTTGAAACACAAACAATAGTGATAAAAAACAAGATGATTTTCATTTCTTCAAAGATGAAATGAACAAATCTATATATCTCTCTTTTTTTTTGAAAATGATTGCATTCAATATGGTTATCATAGGTTTGGTAGGTTAAGGACTATGCTTACTTTAAATTGGCAAACTCGATATGAAGTGAATGACCACTGAGCCACAGTGACGCTATAATACCCAACTGTACAAAAAAAATTGGGCAGGTATAAATTGTGGTTGGGCATGTAATTTTCAAAGTTACCTGCCCAATAGGGAGGTGGGTAAAAAAGTTAATTTAGAGGCCTGTACATTACAATCACCTAGCAATCTATTCATCACTTTAATACTAATTAGCATGCCTATAGTTCCCTTGCTATGTTGTAACTTTTTGCCTTGGGATGAAACTATTAAAAATAATAAAATTATTCCAGGTAAAAGTGAAATGAACACAAATCAAACTTCCACGGAATGGTAACACAAAAGTTTATGCATGTATCAGCATGCACATTTTGGTTTGGTGCGATTGGTGTCTGATAATCTTTATTATATATCAAACCATATTTATAATTGTTTGTTTAATACACTGTATGTATGAAGTTCCCTTGTAAACTCAATTGAACAAAAAGGGTCAATTTACCCAAATACTAATCCTTACTTCAACATTCACTCACACATTTTAATAAAGTTTGTAAAAAAAAAAAGGAATGTTTGGAACATGTACATGTAATACATCAACGGTCCCTACACAAGTTTATACAAGTTTTTCTCTCCCTTGGTTTCAATTACTTCAACACAATGCCTTTTTTTCCCTTTACACAGCAGGAGCTCAGTATTAATTCTGAATTCAGCCAAATGAGCGAATCAACCCATGCAGATGACCTTTCTTCACGGAGGACACGTAGACGATATTTGATGGAAGATTAATAACAAGTACTTAGATAAAGCACTTAACTAATGAATAAAAACCTGGCATCTAGACACAACAATAATTAAGCTCTTAATCCTAATCTAATCCTCATCTCCAAATGTATTTGTAGATTGTTTCTTTAATCAGAGTCACCTGGCAATGCAGGTCATTATATCTGCATCTACCTTAGCAATCAAACAATGTAACAACCTTGGGGATCATATTTCCCCAAGTTCAAAGACCCCCTAGCTGTACAAGAATGTTTTATTTTACTTAGGAGACCCCAAATATTTTATTTTAAGTGACCCCAGTAACCTTTGACCTCAGCGTGACTTACACACATTTCTGCGACAAAATATTTGAAATGGAATTTGAAACGAACAGCATTATCAACCCCAGCATACTTCAAACGTGCATGCATATATCTCACTCTTTGCACTTCTGATGATATCTGCGGATGAGGCAAGCTATTACAGTTCTTAAAATATGAAATATGAGTATTCAGGTATTAGTTTAACCTAGCTGCTGCTTTTACGACCATTTTAGTATAAAATTTCATACGCTTGACTCACATAATGGGGATGATGTTGATAAAATGTCTGATGGCCTTATTTGTCTGTTGTCATGATTCTAAGGTCAAGGGTCACGATATATGCAAATATCATAACTTACATCATTGTCAGGTATATGTTTCATGAAAATACTATCCAGATTAGAGAATTCTGATTATAGTAACCTGCTTGTGTAACAGTATCTCTTATTCCTTAATGAAATACAGTATCAGGATTTACTAGTATTTCATACAATATTCACTAATTCATCAAAACACGAAATTTAATTTACTGACTCTTCTTGCTGAGTAAATTATGATTTCTTAGATGTGATTTGTGATCTTAAATCAACAATTATTCAAACTTTGAATCAAAGGCAGCTTACACTGTACTACACTATACTTAAAAGTAGACAATAAAATATGTAATGTTACAGTGGTTTGATATGATACCTAAAAACCACAAAAAGGAAATTAAAATAAATGAATATGTTCCATTTTAAGACGTGGTGTTAGTGCCTACATTTTTATTCTTCACACTGCTTTCACATGGGGGTGAGGGTGTGTGTGTGTGTGTGTGGGGGGGGGGTTGAGATGGAGAGGTATAAGTATGCACATCTTTCATTCATTGATTTATTAATTACTTGGTATACTAGTATTGGGTTCATGACGATGGCGGAAGTGACATGTGCAGGGTGTAGACGAATTTCAATAATCTCACAATCTCTCAGTCAGCTGGATGATCAGAAAGTGAAACGTGCATTTCAGCTGAAATCAACGATATTTAATACCACTTAATTTAAATATGTAATTTAACTATGCTGGTGGTAACCTTGCCTCTGATGTCCCTGGCATGAATCCAATGGAGACCTCCTTGAGGAATTCACACCAAGGCATGGCTTCTTACTCAATGACATGTGCCCGCATGCTTTTTTGTGTGACAAAGAATTTTAAACATTCACATACAATAGCCAGTCCATAAAGAAATGGTAATAATTATCAGTAGCTTTTCTAGAATTACTCACATACAGTCAGCAATATATAGCTATTGTGTTGGTATCAAAACGAGGATAATGGTTGCCACGGTTACAATTTAGTCTTTTCATTCATACTGCTTCAGCAAATCAGTTGAAAAGGTCACCGCAGTGCATTGTACATTTCATCAACTCTGACTCGGTATGCATCTATTCATTAAGACGGTATAGTAGCATTGTAAATTTCAATGCTCCCAGTCTGTGAAAAAAGCTGTATTCATGGCATTATGAATGAATTTTGAATACAACAGTTTTATAAGACAGAAAATTGTACAGCTACTGTAAATCTGAATGCCATCAGTTATTTGACATTGAAATGACAGCCTGGGGGTTTCTTCAAGGTAGACAGCACAGTGCAATTCTTGTTTGTGGCACCATTTGACATTGAAATGACCCTAAAGGTTTTCTTCAAGGTGGGCAGCAGTGTTGAATTACAATTCTTGGTTGTAGCACCAAATTCACTATCTTAGGATGCTTTAAATTGTGCTTAATCATCATAGAATTGCTCAACTTTAGTCGTCTTCAAAATCAAATATTTGTACATCTAAGGTCATGTTGAACTTGAACTAGGACTGTGAATGTGAATGTGAATGTGAATGAACTACTGTTGAACTGATCCTGTCTCCATTCCATTATGCAAATTGCAATGTTGCAACATATGTGGTGCCAGAGAGGTCATGACCTCACTTGCCTGTGCAGACATAGTAATGGTATGAATACATTATAATCTCTTCATATGTAAAGAGTACTTCAACCATAGACCCTCCATGGTGCAGTGGAGGGTCTATACTTCAACAGATTGTATCAAGGCCTTTATATTACCACGCAACTCTTAACTACCCTGACTAACGTCCCATTATGTCACCAATATGTATGTGTAACAACTTTTTTCTTGTTACATAGTAGCAGTTTCTTGTTGATGAAAGGAACAAGTTTGGCTACAGTGAGTGTGACTATTGTAATCAGTCATACATAGATAACAAAGGGAACTGCCTCTTACATTTAACATTGATAGCAAATTCTTTCATATTATTTGAATAGGAAAGTAACAGTGTGTATTTCTAGCTCACACATGAACACCAACAGTCAACATTAAACATAAAGCAGCACTTCTAGTACTTGTGCACAAACAATGGACTAGTCCCTGTAGGCATGAGTTGATTCCACAATGGCATTCTAGGTCAAAGGTGCCGTCCCTGACAGGGTCCAAGCTGAAGACATTCGTAAAACAAATATCTGCATATTTGAATTGTTCTTGTATCGGTTATCGACGCAAATTATTTATAAATACTGTCTATCTATAATCGAATCGAATTGAATTCCGGCAAAATATATCGCATCGCATACCCACGGCCAAATAACTCAGAGAACTGAAATTGTTAGTGATAAGTTGTTCAAAAAAAAAGCAACTGTGTAACATTCTTATCTTTGATTCAAAGGTCAAATGTGTTAATCTTGATATCGCAAGTGTGTTTTTCATGTTACGTGACACGTGGAGTAAAATATTGATGACATTTAGGTCATGAAGCAATGACTTGCGATTATTTATACCCTGTTGCACGATTTGTGATTTGTAGACAACAGAGTCGAGTAATTATCAAAACATGAAAAAGGGAATACACAAAATGTTGGCAATGTCATTTAGTGAAATGGAGCTAGCATGACTTATTGATACTTTGAAATCGATACAAAGTCGACAACCTACCGTGTATGACCTCTTCTTTCCTCGGTACTCGTACAAACGGAAAAATTTGCTTGAGAGTCGATGAAACAAGCAAGGAAAAGAGACACACGAAGCCATAGACGCAGAAAAGTAAAACGTGGTTTACTAATGGGTTATTAGTCCTTTGTTTATTGCTGGCTGTGTCTGTAGATCTCCGTTGCCTGCATTCTACTGATATGAAATCACCCGACGACATGGTCCTCGAAGTCACTTGTTGGTCAAACATCGTACTCGGTTGGATGCAGTTTGAAAATGACAACAGCGAAGGTCAAAGTGCAAAATCTTGACAAGGCGAAAGTACAAGCCGAGTGGATATAAATTAAAATGTTTCGATGGTAGCTAATCTAGGAGTCCACGCAGTTTTTTCCCCCGTCGTTTCTGACTTTCTTGGTCGCTCGATTAGCAATAGAATTTCCACGTTGATTTGAAATAGTAGAAGTCTCGTCAGACGCCTTGCTTTGAAGTGATGGGATGTGTACGCGTGCGAAATTGATAAGTCTTGATCACAGTGGCAGGTTGCAATGCGAACAATGATACCAGCTAGCTAGTACACCAGTGCTATGTGTAGTAGTAGTGGTAGTGTCGAGATGAAATCCACAAATTCACAATGTCGATGAAATCAGATGATGTATAAAATTGACGAGTTACCGGGAAAAAAACAAAACTTGCACCGAGATTGTTCGGAAATAACTGGCCAGATTCCAAAGGTTAGTCGTATTTTAAGACCAGCTACGCGAAGTGCAGCTAGTTTTACGTTTAGACTGCGATCGCTTTCCAAACCTAATACCCAGGCCGACTAACGACCTCTCTAATGAATATGCGAGGGTCACCTTATATGACCTTTATCCTGAAGCGCGTCCTCTATAGTCTTAGCTTCTTTGTTCACTCCCAGCCACCTTTGCGCCAGGATACAAACGTATAGCGCTGTCGCAAAGGTAGTTGGGTATTTGCACTTTTTAAATCCAATTCTCTGTCTGCACGACCTTGCACATATCACACGTACATAGGTAGGAAACTACGTATCGTTTTCATTCAAGGTACTGCTCCTTAGCTTGGTGAAAAGCCACCTATTAAAAAGTTACACGAGAACCAATATTTTGTCCCGGCAAAGTACCAAGTACTAGGTACATGTAGAATAGCGTTGGATTAATGAAGCGGTAACATACGATAATGTCGAGATATTGGAGGATAAGGGAACTAGAATTTGAAAGGCAAATGAGCTGAATGATTTTTTAATACTGTCGCTTTGGTATTCAAGATTTTGGAAAGGAAATAAATAACATCAGGTCAGATCTTGAGATTAAAGTAGAGGAAAAGAAACGTGAATTTGAAATTAGTCATGAACGTAAAGTCTATTTTTAAGGAATTAAATATAAGGAAAGCTATATGGGTCCTGATAATATATGTGATAGGTTATTGAAGGTCTGTGCATCACAATTAGCTAGTGTTTTCATTAGATTGATCATTTGCAAACATTTACCATCCAGCTTAAGCTTTCCGGTCCCTAAAACTTCCAAGGCATCGACTACCATCCTGTAGCACCATAGACCGCACATTGATTTTTTAAAAGATATCTACTCTACATTGCTTTGTTTTATCAATATACCTGATTTACAGAGGTGTAAGTAGTGTAATATTTAGAAGATTTTAATTATAATTTTGTGTAATTTGCATTGTGTATTTAATTGTATATTGGAAGTCTTTTGAAATCCGTATTTCGTTTTAAAGTCAAAAACCGTGTGTATATTTTTTATTGTATCTTCATCTATATTTCAATATCATATGTTTAATGTATAGAACCACTGTAATTTATCTTACAAGAGATAAATAAAGTTATCTTGTATCTTGTATAGACACCGTGTAAATCCAGAGCAGCTAATGTAGTTTAATGTTAGAACAAACTTATTGCGGATGAATGTTGACAAAATTCTCAACAGATGATCATATTCAGAGCATGCGCATACCAGACAATTTTATCATTACGTTACAAAGGAAATTCTTAGTAATTAATTAACTTTGATAATCTAAACTAAATTTTCAGAATCATATAAACTTGAAATAAACTCTGTAAACTTTCACTGTTACTTTGTTCAAAAAAACGCCAGCCTATTCTCTGTTAATATAAAAAAAAATATGGGGTTACAGTACAGTTTTAAAATAATAGAGGTCAAACTGGTAACATAATTTAATCATTTTAGAATCCAACATAGTCATTAATACTCTGTAAACTCCATGGGAAAATGAAAGATTGCAGAATTCCTTGAAAAGAATACGAACCCCCACATTTCTTGTTATTTCAAAAGAAGTCTGATTTTCAATTTCGTTTACACCACGCGTTATATTATAATTATAATATTCGTCTATCTATCCATCCATCCATCCATCCATCCATTCATCTAACCATCCATCCATCCATCCATCCATCCATCCATTCATCTAACCATCAGTCCATTCATCCATCCATTCATCTAACCATCAATCCATCCATCCAACCAACCTACACATTCATATATTTATCAATCAATCAATCAATCAATCAATCAATCAATCAATCAATCAATCAAAAAATCCATCCATCCATCCATCCATCCATCCAACCTCTCTTACTCTCACTGTGCCATATTCCACTGATTCACCTTCCACTTATAAGGGGTGGATGAAAGTTTAAAAAAAAAAAGAATTGGAATCTGACAGCCCATGGCCAGTAACATCTAGATGTATATGTCATTTAAATGCCCCTTTACGAGATAGTTATTCTGATTGGAGAAACCGTATACAAGATTGTAAACAAGGGTGTCCACGATTGCCAATATGACAAATGATCCCAATGAATGATCGGAATAAACAGCGCCATCTATAGATTGTCAACAAGGACGTTTACGACTGGTTGGAAGTAAAAAGCCTGATCGAAATATTAAACATCGCCATCTATCATAGTATTGTATAGAGTGAGCAAGACTGTCCGGCCGTTTTAATCATAGCCCCACCTTGTCAACTCGTAGATTCTATGTTTTAGTGTCTTCCCGCCAAGATGTTTGACACTAGTACTGTCACTGACCTATCGGTAACCAGAAACAAAATATTAAAGTGTCAGTCAACGCGTTCAATCTCAACGTTCCAATTTATCAACATACCCAACAATTTTCCACCGTTGAGCGCTCTCAGATTATTCAATAAAAGACACCTTGTCCATTCTTCTCCTCTTATCATATCACTCCAAATCTTACAATTAGCAGGGTGATGGTTACCACCAATTGCTTTATCTCAGTTGTCTTCTAGGAGATTATCACGCTTAGCTATGCACAAACCAGGGCACAAACAAGGAATAAAGAGAGATTTTTTCTTCCTTGTTTGTGCATGGCTCGGCTGAGTGTTCATTCATGTGGTAACCTCCAGAAAATAAGAGATAAAGCAATTGTCGTAGTAACCGATCCCCTGCTAATGATAAGATTAGGGGAGTTTTAATTTAGTTCAGAAGAATAGACAATATTTAGTAAAGAGAGAATTATGTACAGCTACTAGCCTGGGAAAGAAGGAAAAAAAGTTTTATATCACCACAAAAATCAATGTCAATTGATCAATATCACACAAAAAATAAGTTTAATTCACCTCAAAAAATCAATCAATCAATCAATCAATCAATCAATCAATCAATCAACCAACCAACCAACCAACCAACCAATCAATCAATCAATCAATCAATCAATCAATCAATCAAACAAACAATCAAATCATCAATCGACGGATCAATTACACGCTCGCTGCTCCCTGTGTACATACATTGGGTTCATCAAAAACGCGTAGTCCTATATCAAATTGAAAACACACAAAAACAACGATGCGGTGACAAATACCGACAAGAAAGTACATGGTTTCCGAAAGTTTTCCCTTTTTACCACGCCATAAGTGGTGTTTTCCCATACCACGACCAGCTTCCACGTATTCCGGAAGTCATGTTCCTACCGGTTTGTTCGGAAAACACAAACACCATACCCCTTATTTATCACCCTGATCGTGATTCGTGATCGGGATGTCTCAAATAGAGGTTTGATTAATACATTGGTATTCCTTGAACTGTAATCATGATAGGAAATGCTATTGTGCAGTGTTCGGTGAAGAGATTACTGTAGCTGCATTCTCGCAAACCAGAGCTGTTATTTCTTCCGCTTCACTTCGAAATAAAGACCAGTTACGGCACCGTTAAGAACGGTGACGTAAAACAGGCCGTGGTTTGCAACGATGTGTAGCTGGTTTCGTAGAATTTATTGTCAAAACATTCAAGGCGGTAACAGCACAGGAATAGATCACGAATATTTAAACCTAAACGCCAGTCAGTCTCACCAAAAAACTCTGTGATGAGTCAAGCCAGCAGCATCTTCTACCAGTGTTGTCGGTGAGTACATTCATGTATCACCCATACATGTAAATAAGAAACCATTATGTAATACTAACCCTAAATGCAACAAGTCTTCTATTTTGTCGTAGACATAGCCCCCAATGCCAATGGGGTGTTGATTCCAAAGTCAATGAACTTGAATACATTCTTTATAAAATACCACCAATATTGTTGTAGCACAACTGTACAGTTTATGTGTTATTTTGTAAAATGTCCATTCACATGCCAATCCTGGACCATGTGTCTCATTATCTAAGTAATATACAATATACACCATATTTTGGGTGCACTATCTTACTTAGCTCATCATTGATAATGTTGGGGTACACTTGAAGTTGAATGGTGTCTGAAAGTATTAAACTTTCGGAGGTAAGAGGCAAAATGTACATTTTTACCACAAATATGGCCACCATTTTGCCATAAAGGTCAAGGTGACAAATGTATGCTTACCCTATTGTACTTGACATTTGCACAATGTTTGGTTGAAATCAACCCATGCATGTCAGAATTATACATGTGGAGATTAACATTATTATGCACATTTGACCTTGAAGATGAGTGCCAAGGTCAAAGTCTCATTAGAAAACTTTGAAGCTCACAATTGATAATGTGGGTGTAGACACTTGAATGGTGTGTATCTTTTGGAGGTAAGAGGCCAAAAGTGCATTTTTGCCACAAATGTGACCACCATTTTGAAATAAAGGTCAAGATCGCAAAATTAAGTGATGTGATTATGTACTTAACAATAGTACTTGACAGTTGTGCCAGGTTTGGTTGAAATCGACCTGTGTGTGTCTGAGTTTATCTGGATGCATGTGCTAAGACACATCGACATCGCTATCTTTTCAGTCATATGTAAATTTAGTCTAAAATGTCACTTTTTGGCCAAAAATTCACATGCATTAACACTACATACATGCCAATTTACTATATAGCGATATAGTAAATGCGATCATTTGACTGTTGCCATGGGTGTGGTCTTGTTGCTAGGCACATTTTCATACACTTTGAAATCAATATATGCTTAATACTTCTTCATCTATACACCCCAGGTGCATCTCCATTAAATTTCAGCCCAATCTGCTCAGTAGTTTTGGAATTAAAGATTTTTGACCAAAAAGACACATTTTAACCCTAATTTACATATCACTGATGGGATCATCATGTCGTATTTGCACATCACTGATGGGATCATGTCATGAAGTTCTTATCTAAACACCATTAAGATCGTTCCCACCAAATTTCAGACTGATCTGCCCAGTAGTTTTTGAGTTTTGACCCAAATCACACACCAGTGGTAAGATCATTACAACTAGACACTCAAGGTAATACACCTACCAAATATCATGGCAATCGGTCCTGTGGTTTTTGACTCTAAGTTGTTTACACACACAGACAGACAGACAGACAGACAGACAGACACTTTGCCATGCCTATAGCACTACTGAACCTTATCAGTTCAGTTGTGCTAAAAATGGTTAATACTTAATAACCAATTGAACGGTTATTTTTGTTGCTTTTTTTTTTTGCAGTAATTTCCTTGACCTGGATAGTCTACAAGTGAGAAGCGATCTTGCATTATATGTCCTTGACGACTGAACGACTATTTCTTTGTGTTTCAAAATATTGTGATAGCTGCAAATTCATTTCTGCTACTATATACTATATAGTTATTTTGCATACAAATGGAAACACAGAATTATTCACATTCAAAAATAATTCACCAAAAGCACACCAACTAGCAATCCATACATGTGAAAGCCATTCTTGTTTTGATTTGATATGTGTTTCTTTATTCCACAAACTTTCTATTTACACTGTGATCCTGATATCACTTGCCACTTGTAACAGCTGGACAATGCCATCCCAGTGCCAACAATCACTTTGAAAAAAGACTATAGCAGATATCATTCGGAAGGCGGCATCATATGAATGGAATCTGTGTAGTGTTAGAACCACTATTGCTGCCGTGCTTGGCAGTTATACAAAACTACGCTACAGATAAGAATATGAACTCTGCAGAAAACACCACTGCATTTATTATGCACAGTCAGACCGATGACATAGTTGACTTTACAGTTGGCACTTCCCAGCAAGAAAATATCAGCGTGTTAACAACACAGGAGAACGCAGGAAATAACGAGTATGGAATCATGGATTACACAATACGCAGGAATTACACGACAGCTGCTGGATTGGAGTCTTCGCCAACCTATGTAGATGTGGCGAGTTTCGCTGTTGCTATTACAAAGGATATTTTTGCAGATAATGATGCTCATAATTTGAGTGCTAATATTACAGAGTACACCATGACAGTTAGTAAAGTTATCTTGGGTATCTTTCTCTGTGTGTGTTGCATGGTGACGATCCTGGGTAACATTTTAGTGATGGTCGCTATTGCAAGAATGAGCTACTTACAGACAGTAACTAACCTTTTCATAGCATCTTTAGCTGTAGCTGATCTACTAGTTGGCTTTGTAATTGTACCATTTACAATAACGTTGGCGATGACCAATGACCACTGGCTGTTTGGCGTGATATGGTGCGATTTATGGCGCTCATTTGATGTGTTGAGTGCCACCGCATCCATACTAAATCTATCAGCGATATCATTGGATCGCTACTGGGCTATCACCGACCCTATGTCATACCCTGGAAAGATGTCCTTTAAGAGGGCTTATTTCATGATATTTCTGGTTTGGTTTTGTTCAGTGGCAATATCTTTTCCAGCTATTGCTTGGTGGAGATACGTCGATCCATCGGATAATGGTAAAACTATGTGTTTGTTCACGGATGATGTCACCTATAGAATCATTTCATCTTGTATATCATTTTATATTCCCCTCTTCATTATGGCATTTGTTTACTACAAAATCTACCGTGCTGCTGTGGCACAGATGAAAAGTATCAACAGAGGAATGAAAATACTGAATGGTGACGGCGATGTAGGTGGAGGGGCACTAACTTTGAGAATACATCGAGGTGGGGGTGCAGCTACAAAGACAAACTGTAACCACTTACACACCAATGGGACAAGCTCAGACGAAGGTGACGGTAGCCCACAAAACTTCAGAAAGGGTCATCGCATTATGACTGGTAGAAAATTGCATATTAGCAAACGTTTAATCCGCCTTGCAAATGAGAAAAAAGCGGCGAAAACTCTAGGAATTGTGATGGGTGTTTTTATCATCTGTTGGCTGCCGTTCTTCGTACTGTATGTACTCTACGGAATATGTGGCGATTTGTGTGTTATTGAGCCTGAATTGCTCTACAACATCTTTACTTGCCTTGGATATTTGAACAGTGGAGTAAACCCATTTATTTATGCTTTCTCGAGCCGTGATTTTAAAAGGGCCTTCATTAAGATTCTGTGCACGTGTATGCCGAGAAAATCTGAAACTCAGATGCGCATACAGCAAAGACATCGACCTTGAAAGAATTTGAATACTGTTTCTATCAGTATCGGTCCATGAATGAAACGAACGTGCTTTATCAGTACCATTGCATCATGGGTAATTTTGGCAATAAAATACATAATATCCACCCTCTAAAGCATACCAGTTCAATCAAATGTCAACATCGATGCAATGTATAACATGTACTAGTATATCAATGTGCTCATTTAAAAAAAGTTTTTTTTTTGTATTTCCTTTACAGTTGACACTAGTGGATCATGTCTCATGGACTCTCTAGTCATGGTACCTTTTCTGATCATCAGATCTACACATAGAAATGAATATGTATACATTAATGCCACATCAATGACTGTTTGGACTGTGAGTCACATGGTATATGTAGTTATGAATGTTAATTTCTACTCTGAATTCTAATTGTTTAGGGGAAATCAACTCCAAAATTTGTCATGTCTTGTCAGCATCGCCTGGTCACGTCATAGCAAGCATTGAGATCCCAGCTGTACGTTATCTCTCGAATTTCTTTCATCTCTCCAATTTCTTTCATGCATCTCTACTGAGACGCATGTCAGTACATTGTAGTGCACCCCTCATGATGCTGACCAGACAAGAGCAAACATTTTGGACTCGATTTCACAAAAATGTTTCACTATTTGAGGAGATATTTCCATCCCCAATTAATGATATTGTTGTTTTTTACACACACCATTTGACTGGATAGGAGTCTTGAATAAACAATGCAGAATTGTGAATTGTCCATTTCAATATGGGTTACGACAGATTTTTTATGTTGATAAACATCTACAGAGTAGGATCATTATCCTTAGGCATCTAACACCATACTGCTTAATCACTATATTACATAGTCCAGCTGCTAGACGGCCACGTAATTCTGATAACCTAAAAAATAGCACCAATGGTTTTGTAGCATAACTGAATAGTTTGCATTATGACTTTGGTAATCAAGGCTTTGATTTACTAAGATAGACACAAAATAAAACTTTTCTTGTTTGCAGTGCTAGAAGTAGATGATAGTGGTTCCTCTGTAAACATTGGAAATCCAAAAACAGTACACTGAAAATTTATGGAACTAGTTTTCAGAGACTCCTCTCTACTGAGACTATAATTAAACCACTGCCCATTCAATAGCTTATCCATGTTGTATCAACATGTTGCAACAATAGTATTAGTTTGTGGTATCTTTAATTGAAAACCAAAGCCTTGATTACCTGATTAATATTTGCTCATCAAATTTCAGCTCCATTCACCAAGTGGTTTTCAAGATATATAATTATTCGACCTAATTTGCATATCATTGATGGGCACATCATGTTCCTTGTAATTCTTCATCAACACATCCCAGAAACATCCCCACCAAATTTCAGCCCAATCTGTTGAGTGTACTGGAAGTGAAGATTTGCAGTCTTGAGATATACAACTTGGATCATCTTCACCATGCCATTGCCAGTTATGTGTTGCTTGGAGAGTAAAGAGTCACTGTATTCATTCACTGCTACCGACATGACAGCCAAGCATATAGTGATATTATTGTACAAAGTTTTTCATTTCCAGAAAGCAAATAAAACACTCGTGTATGAAGTTCTTCCCATGTTCTGGTTGAAATGTTACATTTATTTGTCAGTTAAGATTGAAATGTTACTATAGTGTCACACACACATGTGTTTGTCCATAACTTAAAAATTGTTAAATTCATAGATTCTATCATCTGCTTGAACGACTTCTCTTTTGCAGACAAAATTTGACAAAAAAAAAACCCAAGTGTGGAAATGTTCAAATTTACTTCAAAAACCAAAAGAGAACTTGCAACTAATTCATGAAGGAAACATAAACACAAAATGAATGACAATTATAAGGTGTGTTTTTTTCTCTGTCTTTAGACTATATAAACTGTACACAAAACATAGATTTCCCTTCCCCTGTAGAAGAAATATTTGGAAAATACAAAAAAAAAATGAAACGAAATTACCATAACTTGTAACATTACACAGAGACCTGATTTGTTTGTTTTTTTGTATTCCCTATAGCTGTGCTACTACAAAATGTGGTGTTCTAAGCCTCACATGTGAATTAACAACAACGACAACGAAAACAAAATGTCAGATTCTTCAGACATGATTTGCGCTTCGTAAACCCCGCCGAACCCGAAACAAATACACAAACAGCAAGCTGACAGACTGAGGATGAAAAAAACATCAAAGATTCCAAGTGTATAAAGCCTTAATAGCAATTCTTATGCGGCTACTTTTTTTTTCATCTTTTTATTTTTCATAATCTGTTGCCTACTTGTACCGGGAATGTCTATCAGAAGAATGCCAGTATACAAAATGACATAGTTTGCACATGTACGATATATCTCACTCACAAAAAAAAAAAGAGAAAAAAGATTTTGTCTTTCTTTTCCTGCAAACTGTAACTGTTTATATATTTTAAATGCTGATTACAGAGAACTGGTCGTGTGAAGTACTAGAGTACCCCAAAATGTTCTGACCAGTTTTTTCACTATGCTACATTGACTCCATCATATGACACTTACGTGTAATTTTTAGAAAATCTTGGATTAGACATAACAAGGTGAAAGGGGCACTCTTTTTCACACATGCCCTTTTCATGTAAATAAAGAGATTTTGCACAAGAAACCTCTTCTGCAGATATCTTCTTTGTTCTATTTTTTTCTCCCTTTCCTTTTCTTCCCGTTTCCCCTAAAACTGTTACTACTAACTCTTTCAATGAGAAGATGTTTTGTCTTGTTGATGAGATTCCATTTCACAGTTTCAACTTGCGTCCAACATTAGGAAGAACTTGAAGCAACATAATTTGCCCTGAAGAGAACTAAGCGAATGTTCTAAACACCAAAAACAACTTTTAAATTACTAATGTCTACTGTTCTAAAAATAGAAAACCATCTATCTCTAACCTAAAACCAGAGTTGTACCGTACATATGAAAGAGAGTAGAGAAGTTTGTTGTAACATCTATCCATCTTCCTTTGGTGGCGTGAACCAACCTATCATAGACAAAAGAAAGAGAAAATCACTGATGCTGTAAATGAGGAGTAACTCTCAGGGCTCAGGGAGTTTTTGTTGATGAGCTTGTCTCACAATCAAGAAGCTTTACTTTTCTTGGAGGGTATATGTTACACACCTCACCACATGTGACTTACATGTACATGTACCTCATCACCTCTGACTTAGCAAGTCTACTGTTTTTGCATGAACCTCATCACCATTAACTTAGCTGGGTCTACTGTTTTTGCATGTATCTCATCACTTCTGACTTACCTAGGGTCTACTGTTTTTGCATGTTCCTCATAACCTCTGACTTAGCAAGTCTACTGTTTTTGCATGGACCTCATAACCTTTGACTTCACTAGGGTCTACTGTTTTTTCATGCACCTCATCACCTCTGACATAGCATGGCTCTACTGTGTTTGCATGTACCTCATCATCTGTGACTTAGCAAGTCTACTGTTTTTGCATGAACCTCATCACCTCTGACTTTGCAAAGCTCTACTGTTTTTGCATGGACCTCCTCACCTCTGACTTAGCAAAGCTCTACTGTTTTTGCATGAACCTCATCACCTGACTTAGCAAAGTTCTACCATTTTTGCATGAACCTCATCACCTCTGACTTAGCAAAGCTCTACTGTTTTTGCATGGACCTCCTCACCTCTGACTTAGCAAAGCTCTACTGTTTTTGCATGAACCTCATCAGCTGTGACTTAGCAAAGCTCTACTGTTTTTGCATGAACCTCCTCACCTCTGACTTAGCAAAGCTCTATTGTTTTTGCATGAACCTCCTCACCTCTGACTTAGCAAAGCTCTACTGTTTTTGCATGAACCTCATCAGCTGTGACTTAGCAAAGCTCTACTGTTTTTGCATGAACCTCCTCACCTCTGACTTAGCAAAGCTCTATTGTTTTTGCATGGACTTCCTTACCTCTGACTTTGCAAAGCTCTACTGTTTTTGCATGGACCTCCTTACCTCTGACTTAGCAAAGCTCTACTGTTTTTGCATGGACATCCTTACCTCTGACTTAGCAAAGCTCTACTGTTTTTGCATGGACCTCATCAGCTGTGACTAATAGCAAGAGCATGTGTATATATATATATTACAAATCATGTCACACGTCACTTTGCATGAGGCTACCGTTCTAGGAATCTGTATTTCTAAATGCTGAAATATCACTCTACCTAAAGCAGATAGGAATGGGCTTCAAGTGAGAAACCCTGACTCCCAAGTCACATGATTCTGACATTTCCAAGTAAGATATTATAAAGGTCACTTACCATTCTTTTCATGAATTTGAACTAGTGATTTGAATGACTGCTGTGCCCTAGCTAAACTATACTGGCTCTGAAAAAAAATTCACAAAAACATACAATTTAGCTTCATTCATTTTGATTGTCATAGTCACAGCAACGAACCATATCCAACGCAGCAGAAAGCCTACAAATGTATAGGCTTTTACAATCGTTCTATTTTGTTTTTGAGGTTACCCTGTATCCCCATACATGTATAAATGTTGCAATGTTTAATCTACGCTGTGTAACGGATGTTGGCAACAAAAGCCATTTGAAAATACCCATGCAATAAATGGTAACCACTGGCATAATTTGCTGTCTGATAACAATGTAGATGACAACTTACCTTTGATGCTCCAAATTGTATTCTTGCTTTGCCTTTGACTAATGTTGCTGAAATTTGCATGATAACAGCTTCTATCGTGTAGGCACTACTCCAGCCCTGTTTGGTGAGTAACTCCATACAGATAGCTCCTCCTCCAAGGACATAGCCACCAGTTACCACTGGCGTTACTACTCTTA
This sequence comes from Glandiceps talaboti, assembly GCF_964340395.1. Lineage (NCBI taxonomy): Eukaryota > Metazoa > Hemichordata > Enteropneusta > Spengelidae > Glandiceps > Glandiceps talaboti. Next base: position 13,455,355 of record NC_135560.1, on the reverse strand, counting down.
CAAAAGGGGGTTCATATGGAAAATTGTCCTACAACAGATAAAGATATATAAATTATGAAACAGATTCCTGATGATATTTCTGCACAAAATTTGAAAGAATCTGTTCTGGGTATTTCAAACTTCACTGATATGGTGTACATTGCAGTACATAAGTCTCTAATATATACAGTGATACTATATTAATACTAATACTCAATCTGATTAAACTCTGGTGTACTGAACTTGCCATGATTTCTTTATCTACCTCTGTTTACTACAGTACATTCTTTTTTGTTCTGTGAGTGAGTGAGTGCCTTGTTCCTACATCTGATCTGACACAATACCATAGAAGTTCTTGTACAGATCTCGAGTGCTGAATGGATTTACTCAACCAATGGCAATGACAATGCGTGCGCGCCGAAACATACAGGTACAGTACTTCAGAACACTATGTGCGAAAAGATGGTGCTATTGTTCTTGTCATTGTATGTGTTCTCCGTCGAGTGTTATATTGTAAGATGGATTCTGGTTGGCTACTCATAAGTACGAGATTTGGTACAAGAACTCCTATAGTATTGTGTCAGATGTAGGTACAAGGCACTTGCAGAACAAAAAAGAATAACAACAGGAGGAGGACTCAGGTAAATAATGAAATCGCACCAAGTTCCCTACATCAGAACTTAATAAGATTGTAACTGTATCAAAACACTACTTTTCAATCTATATCTTACGGTCTCAATTTCTTAGATTACTTTTCTTACATGTACTGTATAAATACTTTATAAGTTTTATATTTCAAACATTTGACATATCATGAATTCATGTCCTGAAAGTGCCTCATAATTTTAGAGATAGGAAAACTTCCTATAGTTTTTTACCTACTACTAATTTACAGAAATCGCCATAAATTCTTAGTATAGATAATATCATTTTACCTCACACTAGAAGGCCAAAATAGAACACAAAGGGTGACATATTCTTTATCAAGTGCACCTGTACGAATGCATGTCCACACATGGAGCATTTAGTCATGATGTCAACCAAGAAATCAAGTTAATGTTACTTTCATGATGAATCTAGATGCTAAAACTCTATTGAGATAACAGAATTACTAATGGAAGTTCTTACAGACATAAAACATGTCTTGAAAATACAACTTCTTGTGGCGGCTACTTACTTTGAAGGTCATATTGAGTAAGATATGATCTTTGCCTTCTTTTTCTTTAAGTGTGTTTAAATCGGTATATAGTGGGCTATCTGGATCAACTCTGGAACAAATAAATATTAGAGAACACATCATATTAATATGAATGCATACACAGTACAGGGGCTAACTAAGTGCTGAAATGCAAACGTCGAGAGTACTGCGCAAAATGTTTTCAAATGGAATCAATTCACATACTACCGTGGTAATCAAGGCTTCGGTTTACAAGTACAGACACAAACTAAAACTATTGTTGTTCGATGTGTTTGATTACGCAAGTGGGTGATAGTGGTGCCTCTGTCGTGTGATTCTATAATCACCCAATGATCAAGATAGTGTAAACATTGGAAGTCTTCAAAATGTACTTTGCCAGATCACGAGTCATTAGAAATTACACCCCACTGTGAGTTTAATTAAACCAACATCCATTCAATGGTGTATAACAACATGCCACAGCAATAGTTTTAGTGTGTGTATATCTCAATAAACCGAGACCTCGACTGCCAGAGTAGTATGTTAGATGTAGTCATGTATATCAAAGGAGTACAAATGATACCAAATGTAATATCAAGTATTCAAGTACATTACGTACACATACTTTAACACTAACAGGTCAACTTGATTAAGATAGAAAATCTGATTATCCTGTAAATATTGATTTGTGCATTAAACTGATAATAAAAAATCCCTGCCTATACATATAAGTTGTAGGTGACTTGAACATTTTCATTCTCATTATCTCAGCAGATTTTAGCATATTCTAAAATCTTTGTAAAATCCATGCTCCTAAATTAAATTAATATCAATACTGCAAGCACCTGTGTTCAATTTGCATTTTCAAAAATACATTTAGATTGGCCAATGAGAGAGGACGCCCCAATATAGTGTACCTTACGGAAACCAAGATAATAATTCATCAAAAAGGCATTTATGCTATGTCACTAAATTACAATTTATATGGGCATCATAAATACGGAATACAATTCCTGTTGTGTATTTTTTATATCTTATCAGCAAAATCAATTCCAGGGACTCAACACCAATTCCACAGACATACAACTGTAGTAATCGAGCCTTTGGTTTATGAAGATAGGTGCACACTAAATCTATTTTTCTTCAATGTTGTACGGTAGATTACACAAGTGGGTGATAGTGGTTCCTTTGTTGTGAAACTCTAATCACCCTGTGATCAAGATGGTGTAAACATCGGAAGTTCCAAAACAGTACACTGTAAGTTCATGGAACTAGCTTTCTGAGAGCCACCCTCCTGAGACTATAATTAAACCAAAATCCATTCAATAGCTTATCGCTGTTGTACCAACATGCTGTGACAATAGTTTTAGTTTGTGTCTATCTTAATAAATCAAAGGTTCAATTACCAGAGTAATATCAAGTGGGTGTTGGAAGAACTAGTCACGAAGTGGTTACATCATTGAGCGTGTAGGCTTCTACTTTGTATGCTGTGCTGATTGAATACTTACATGAATGACAAGAGAAGAATGGTGACTTACGACATTAACTTGACATTCCAATCATACAGGCTGTCATTGACTAGATCCACTGTGTAAACTCCTTTCTTGAAACTATCAGACCTGTAAACATCCCTCAGTTCTTTCATTAATCTGTCTGTAGCCTGTACTGAACCGGAAACAGCACCCTAATTGTAAACAAATACATGTTATAAATTATTAATGCCTGCATAATTGTAAACAATTTCAGATAAATCATACTGTATGGATCAACAGTCACCTGAGGTCGTTATCAACAGGAAACTTGAAAACCACCATCTTGGATGGTGCATTATGGGAAACGTGTCAGTTGCTAGGATAAAAACCATGGGTTGCGTTCCTCATAGGTCCTCAATGGTCATCTGAACATGATCAGTTTGGATTGAACATCGACTATTCTAGTCTTGGTTACCTAGACTTACTCTGGCTTCCACTGGCCCCAGACAGTGGGGAATACAGCATCAGTGATTTGTAAGATGGTGACTGTCACTGGACTTGGACTGTTTCTGACTGGACAAAAATGATTCCTAATTTTAATCAACTCGATGTATATTTCACGGAAATTATTGTTTACATTTTTTGAAAATCATCTTTGTTAGAAGGTTAACCAAAATGGGGGTCAGCTTCTCTGTGCAGCCATCTTGTTCAAATCACTGATGACGCATTCCCCAAAACACTCTGGCGCCAGCGGAAGCCAGTGGGAGTCTGGGTAACTGAGACTACGGCTATTCAGAACACAACACATGTCTACAGAAGTCTAATTTAGAAGACAATTCTGTAGTCCCCTCCCCACTGTGCACACTGGGAGTTTACCATACAGAAGAGGAATGAATTCCATTTTAATAAAATGCTGTGGAAATATTAACATACACAATCAGGGCATACAGATACAAAGCCCCACTATTGCTATTTCTGTAGCATTGCACAAACTCTTAGCTCATCTCTACTGAATCATGTTTCCATCCTGCAATGGTGAAGGTTGCACTAACCTTCAAATAATCCTTCCTCTGGTTCATTTTTATTCTTTCTAATATTTCCATATTTCGACTGTCGATGTCTTCGTCTTTGGTATCAGCAGCTGAATTACTGTGAGAAAGGAGAGATAGAAGGCTCAGTAGAAATAACAAAATTTAAGACATGAACCGTTCATTCACCCTTTAACACTTCTTTTATGTTACAGAACAGTTCAAAAATTAACACCAATGAACACCATAAATAAGATTATGCTTTTGCACTTAAAGGGGATCACCATTCCAGGAAACAGAGACATTTTCATAATCTATGGGTTCTGGAGTCATTTCATGATTTCACATTGCCTACAATCACTTGTGATTTCAGAGAAACATCAAGTTGATCTGGTGCATATATACGGTATCTTTGCCATGGACTATTGCATCAAGGGAGTTGACAGAAATGATATATTCAAGTTGTACACTGAATGTTCATGACAGCTGTTTTACAATGAAGTGTATAGACATTTGTGTACTCACGAATATTCAGTGTCTTTCAAATCTACAAGTAGGCTAAGTAATCACTGGTATATATGCAATAAAGTGAGTTACTTGATAGTGTTTTACACACTTCTAACAGAGTAGAGGACATGATGACTCATTTACCTGGGTTCTTCTTCCATCTCATAATGATCTAGACAATCTTCCATATCTTGTTGTTCCTCTTCCTCTTCTTCCTCCTCCTCATCTTCCATGTCAAAGTCTTCACTTACACTCTGTAAACACGACAATGTCAAGTTTTCTTATTTATGCTTACAACATTGAATACTGTACAGAGGAAACTAGTGTTGTGCTTTGAGAAATAGTCAAATTCTTGTGACCCGAAATAGAATATTACTGCCTAGGCACATAAAAATGACAAACATTCGATTTCCTGATTTTGACACCATAACTTCTGCTCCACGCTCTTCTCATGCATTACTATAGACGTGCATGAGAATAAGTCAACCTTCTTGTTCTATTTTGACCCTCTAGCATGGGGTAAAATGCTACTGCAGGTACCGAGCATTGTATTCTGTGTGTTATGTTGTAAACTTTACTACAAATACAAAAGAAACTACAGAATTCATCTCCATGACATACAACGTACTTTAACTAAAACTGATCACTGCATACTATGTTCTAGTCAAGCTACTAGATGGCTAGGCATTCTTTTGCAATTGATATATGTATTAGGCGAAAGGAGGTCGCACTGTACCAGAGATGCACATAGAGGGCGTTTACGGAGCCGCTGCGCACCAGACTTACTGTCATCCTCGGCTTTTGTTCGACAACCTTCTGAGTACAGACCCGAGGTCCTGTTATAAGACTGTTTTAACTCTAGGTGACACACCTGTATTCTAGATAAGAGTTCTTCATGACCAGAGTCATGTAATTTCTGAGTCCTATCTTGATAATTGAAAAATCTAACTATATGTCTGTTCATTTTCTGCACAAATGCCATCACAACAGCCTTCACCACCAACATTCTTTTGGTCCTAGTCTTGAACTGGTGACTACTGAAGGTGTTACAGCCTCTGGGTTTTCTTATGAAAAAACAGGAGGGGGGGGGGGGGGGTTATTGTCGTAGACCATCTAGAAGAGTGACGCAAAGTAAAGTATTTAGTACTTTAGAGCAAGTGTGTATGTGGGATAGATGTCATTTGCTTGTTCATGATTGGCTCTGCAGTTGTCTTCACTGAAGTACGCAGGGTTATTTTTGTGTTTCCCCACGCCATGGGATGGACAAATATACACAAAAAAAGACCAATGCGAAGGTATTTAAGTGATGCATGTGCTGACCAGAAACAAATAATTTTTACTTACCCTAGGAGGAAGAGCTTCGTCTAATTTGCTGACACCAGCTGGCACAGGCACATCATGGAAGTTGCATAGGTTTAGAACTAAATGTTTGGTCATTTTGATAAGCTAGGGGCAAACAAAAACAGACATCATTGTACTACAGTATGTGACTAACATATACAGACCAGACACACAAAGAAACAAAACAAAATAAGCATTATAAATTGATCTATCTAAAATAATATATGTAAATACAAATAAACACGCATGTGCTGTAAGAGATACTAATACCACAAAAGTGTTCATTAGGCCAAATAAAACTTTTATGTGTTACTGATAACCCAACCGACCCTAGTTTAAGCCTCTGACCCTAAACATTTTTTTAAAAACATTTAAAAGGAAAAGATAAGAAATTCTTCGTCTTCATTAGACTCTCTCACAGTCCTCGAAGCTTCGCATAAATAGCTAAAACTTGGGTTGTTTTGTATGTATCTACTGCATAATTGTACTCATATACTAGTATCCCAGTATCCCTAGCCCTGTACTGTGCGCCCTCATCGATCACATAAAGCTAACATTTTGTTGATGTGTTAGGCGAAGCTCCAAGCTGTGAGAGAGTCTATGTCTTCATTACCTTCATGCATGTCTGTTTCTTTCCCCCAGTGATGTCTGTACATATTTCATCAAACTATCACAGAAGGGCTATCATTGTGATTGACAGTTTGTTTTTGGGGCGAAGCAGTATTTTTCAAAAATAAAAACGAATTAAAAAGCTAAAATAAAATCCCAACCTACCTACCCTATTTTCTGAGGCCATGTTATCAGAAACATGATTATTTTTTTTTCTCACCTTAGCTCAAGATAGGGGCACAGCATTGTATACAATTCAACATGACAGTCACTTGTTATGCAAATCGGCCCATATCAAGTTTGACTGTCTTAAAATACGAAAACTGAAAATTCATTGAAATTTTCTTTGACTTATTATTCATCACCCAGAGAATGAGCATCAATTTGATTGCCGAACTCCCGATGCATACAGAGCTACATTTTGTAATATTCATGTACTGTGGTTCAGGTAAACCATGGCCGCTGTTTACTAATTTATAAAGGTTTCCCTCAAAGGGAGCTTGGGCAAATCTCCATGGTACAGATAGAATCCATAGTTTGATCACATTAGAATGCTTTAATTGGATACCTTGTAGTATGTTCTCCAGCTGTATGACGCTGGCATATCAATGTTATATGCCTCTCTAACAATAGCGCCAATGCTCCTTTTAAGATCAGTTCATTGGTATACATGTATTTGCCAACAAATCAAGACTGTCATAACATGTACATGTACTTAAATGAAGTAGTAAACTTCATTAATCTTCTCTTGTACAGTAATATTATATATACATATGTTGTCACAATTTCAGCATTTGTTGCATTTGGTTTAGCAATTTCTATGAATTCTTCTCTTCCCAAAATTTTGACAATTTTTGAAAAATATGTTACAGACCAGTATGGCATAAATTTTAGAATCAGTTCAATAGAACTTAGCATATTACCACTACTTTGTCTTTTTATCAGGGGCACACTTCCCATCAACTGCATATCACATCATCGCACACAATGCCGTTTAACAAACAATATGACAGATTTCCATGAAGCACAATTGCTAGTGTGGTGTACTTGGGGTACTTGCATGAGTGCTTATGATGTTCTCTATGCTTACACAGCAGAAAACACCACAAACATGAGTGCAAATACTTTGAGTATCTACTCTGACACCAACACATCATAGGGGTTCTGTTACTATTACACATGTTTATCTGAAATGGCAAAATCCCATAAAATCAAATATGTAGGAAGTAACCCCAAGTATGCCAAATAACTTCATACAATCTAAAGCAAAAGTAGAATGAAGTATTTGTAATCCAAAAATGATATCTGCTTATGCAATTGAAAAAGTTGACTATCAGGGTGGTAAATATAACTGAGGTAAAATAGACCCAACTATAAATGAGTGTATGACTGTTCCTTGTACATGACGTCACATGAACACATGATGTGATTCCATAGCCTTGGTTTTTACTGTACTAATGATTTCATGTTGTACGTTTGATCTGTATACGATTATACTGCATCATTCTTTACTGTGAAATGCTGTGAATGTGCTAACACACAGCTTGAGATGTCAACATATGAGCAGAGTGTAGATCTCAGTGTCAATGTACATTGTAGATTATACTTAGTCAGTATTCTACATAACCTAAATGTGTGTTGCAATCAATTAATTAATATACAATACAATACAAGAACAATACATACAACCACTACAGTGTACACAGAATATGATTGGACTTAAGAGATTCCAATCTAGTCACTTCGACCTCCGACATTTCGACCCTCTCTTCAAACAACCCTGGTCACTTTGACCTCCCCAGTGACCCTGGTCATTTCAGCGCCCTACTAAAACTGCTGTTGACAAAACGACAACCACTCAACTTACACTTGCAATTTATAAATGAACATCGTAACACAAGTTTCCGAGGTGTGCACAGTGCCCAACTTTTAATACCATGCATCCAATCGCACCCTTGTGAATGTGTTTCTTCTTGGAGCTTTTGTATCTTCTCACTTCTTGGTTTTCGTATTGTCCACTTTAAATTCAAACTGATCGCACAGCCTGAATAAACCAAGACTGGTTGGCTAATACCATGCAAGTAAAACTGACTATTTCAACTTTACTTCAGAAGAAACATTCCTGAGGCAATTATCATTTTGACCACTACTACAGGAAAACATGTCATTGTACAGATTTAGTAGGGGGGTCAAAGTGACCAAGGTTGTTTGAATAGGGGGGCCACAATGATGGGGGTCAAAATGGCAGGGGGGTCAAAGTGACCTGTTCCCAGAATATAAGTCTGAACATCAGCAGATTCCTAAAAACAAAAGCAAACTGGCACAAGTCAGCTATACATGTATGTATCTTGTATTTATTTGAAGCAGCTTACCAATTTACTACTGACTCCAATATCAGTTAACTGTTCTATACTGGTTGACACTACAGGGTCTTCTGATTCTGAAAACCACATCGGTGGAGAGGAGGGATAAGTTTCCTGAAACAATTCAAAATATATCTGTAAAACAACAAGTACTACTAGTGCCAATGGACACACTGTTAAACATTCACAATGTCAAACTTGACGTCACCTTGAAGAAGCAAACAATATAGTCTTGTTTTATTCACCATGGATTATATACTATTTGTATTGCAACAAACAAGCCCTTATTACTGAACATACTATGTGATGTATACTCTGAAAATGATGTTGATACGAATGTAAACGGGCATGTGTTTACATCTTGTGAAATGACAGCGAAGTGAAGATATTTACATAGGTATGACGCAGTGTCCGTGTAAGAGTGTGTTGGTTACTGTTTCCGGTCAGCCAAAACGACAGTGCACGTTTTTTGGCGTGGAACTACCGGTCGCTTAAACTCCGGACTAGTTCTTATACGTTAACACTGTAATAAACACACACTAGTTTCGGTAAAATCTTACACACGGTCAAGGATAAGTAATTAACTCGATGCCATCCTCTTCGAAATTATACCCTCAGTCGCTTACGCACACTCAGAACAAAGCAATCGGGTTCAACCATGTTGAGGCTGCATATACGATAACATTATCTTAACAAGCCAACCTCATATAATTGTCAACAATCCAAAATTAGTTCTAGCTAATAAAACAATCAGCAAAATATTGAATAAGACATTTTTTACACAAAAACTTACTGTAATATTGCAATGAATGAGAAATTCTTCGCCATTTACACCGATAAACTTGAAGATTAATTCGTCTACGGAAGCAGTCATAACTTTAAAATTGCTCTCATCGTCATTGAACGCTGCTTCAAGTAGCTTCAGTTCTTGCTTCAGCGAGTTAAAGCACGCCATTTTCACATTTTAGCCGTAAAAAATAGGAAAACGTTTAAAATAGTGCCTGTGTTTTCCTATGTAAAGTTTTTATTTTTCTAATATGGCGGACTTTGCGTGAGTGCGCATGTCTGATATTAACCTCGACTCCAGTAGAGTTATGATATCTCCTAAAATTCATTATACCTACGTGTTTTGACATTATTTGTAATTTTTATGTAACAAAACAAATAGAAAATTGTAGACTTTATTCGTAAGTTAATAATTTTGAAAAAAAATGCCTTCTAAATGGTATATCACCGGCGAGTTAAAATATGATACTGGTTGAGGTTGAACATCTATTTGCCGGACGAGGGCGCCAGAGTTGAAAAAGGTAAAGAAATGCAAAGGTGCCGAGAGCCAACATTTGTATGCACTATGCTCATTGCATACAGTATGTATCATAACATCAGTGGGCACATAAAAGTGCCGGTACATACACATCGAACTTAGAATGGTACAGACGTGGCCACATGGCCATAACACAATAGACCTTTCCTCGGCTTCTGAGATCCTTTTTACAAAGAACGGAATATCCCGACAAGATGAACATGAAGCAAGGGACATCTGAAGATGATATCGATCGACACGAAGCGGTGATGAAGTTACGGTTTATCCGAGGACGCAAACAACGCCGAACACGATGGCTACCGTGCGGCTATATCGTAATTATAACAACGTTAGCCTTTGCCTATATTCTGAAATCTATCCAGGATGAATTTAAACAGACACCAGATAGTACGAGGAATCACATATTCAAAAGAGATGAAATAGGTAAGATCAGAAGCATGCAGCAGCTTTTTAAATATATTTCAGTGAAAAAGAAATAGTTGTAAAAAAAAAACAAACGATACAATATAATATCTTCAACATGTGACCCACCTGATAGGTACACGTAAATTCATATAAACGAAAATTTGTGTACTTGTGGTTGATCATTTTGGGGAAAAAAAATCAAATTCCATCTCTAATCAGTATGATGGTATAAAAAAAAGTACTCTGGGGTCGCAATATTGTGATCTCTTAATAATTAGTACAGATAACGTATTCACCTTTTCGAAATTTTTTTTGATCAAAATGATTTACACTTCAGTACTGTGAAATTTATCCATCATTATTTTACTGTATGTCTCATCTAGATGAATTTGATAGGTTTATATGTAAGTACTTTCAATTTTCTATGATGGGTGACTGGAATACATTTTTTTTAACACACCCTCTAAAGACACAGCAGAGTCTATGATTTAAGTTGGTGTGCTAATACTATGTTGCGTTCATGTATGTACACACTCTGGTATTGACTGTACACATATAGTTTTCACTCATTTATGAATTTTATACAGTACTCCTTCCTTTACTACATTTCAACCCGTAACATAGTTCAAGTGCATTTGACAATACTATAGAGATAGCAATCGATACACACCCTATTTGTTTTTGCCGGAATGTTTGGTGCTTTATATGGTGGAGATTATATCGTGGCCGTGGCAGTGCATGTTGAACTTATTTTGTGTTTTGATATTTCTTCCTGTTTGTTATATAATTTTCTAATTGATAATACAATCATTATGCATATCAGAATGTTAATGAATTTCAGCTCCTGTCACAAAGGAACAATAGACTTTCACTTTCTTTTCATCAATTTCTGTTATATGTGCATCAAAGTTTTGGAAGGGTTCCCCACTTTTAAGACTAGATTCGCAATATGAAACTCGTTGAAAATAAATGTTTTAAAGAGATGGCTTTTTTACAAATTTTTTAAAGTTGGTGTTTCAGGAAAAATCGTAGCAAGTTGAGCCACTTCATTATGAATACATGTGTGTGTGTGTGTGTGTGTGTGTGTGTGTGTGTCTCTCTCTCTCTCTCTCTCTCTCTCTCTCTCTCTCTATATATATATATATATATATATATATATATATGTTGAGGGTAGAAGAAAATCAAGTCGGGTTTTTCGTCTCTACAAGCCTGTTTCGTGAGTAAATCACTCGTCAGGAGATGACTTCCTATATATATATATATATATATATATATATATATATATATATATATATATATATATATATATATATATATATATATATATATATATATATATATATATATATATATATATATATATATATATAATTGACTGGATGTAGATAAAACCACATAAAAGTGCTCAATACGGGTAGTAGAGCGAATTATATACACACAACACCTACATAAACCACACACACACACACCCATATATATATATATATATATATATATATATATATATATATATATATATATATATATATATATATATATATATATATATATATATATATATATATATATATATATATATATATATATTTATATTTATATTTAAAACAAAAAAAAAACAAAACAAAAAAACATTTTTGCTGTTTGTGTAGATATTTTCAAATGTAAATGAACAGTGGCTTTAGAGCCAATATTATCACCATTTTTTAGGATTTATTTCAATGAGTCATTCCTATCTTGAGGGACCATGGGATTGATTTTAACTTGACTGATTATTCATTTTGACGATAGAAGTCAGAGAAGGTTAATACATTCTTGACACAACACATAACACGTACAGTTACACTGATTTGGAGATAGTCAATTGTAGTCTGTGTTTTCCCTAGACACCCCATGGACATGCATCACTACTTATTACTATACATGATTTGTGTCACTGTGTGTGGATGTAATAGCTGTTCAAGCTGCCATGTCCTCACTGATATTCACAAATGATTGATACCTTGCCACAAACTATATAGTATTTCTCCATCTGATCTGAACTGCAACGGTGACATTGTGTGGGAGAAAGCTTTAAGATAGTGCAGGAATACCTAGATGCATTTGATATAAAGCTATGTAATTAGCAAAAGTGCATGACTGAGGTGTGAATGTTCATTTTTTTTTGTTGCTCTATGATTGAAATGGTTAGACAGTAGATGAAGGCTTGCACATGAAATGTTGATGTAGAGCCTGTAACTTAGTAGATGAAGTGTCACAAGGTTTCAATTCTACATTAGATCTACACAGGTTGAAAACGACTACATAATTATGTTAATGATATGCAAATCAACAATAACTCATCTACATTTGTATTACATTTTATATATGTATAACCAGCTGAAAATTTTTCCAACCATTGCTCCACAGTTCTCCTTCCTCACTTCCTGATTCAACGCATGAATGATTATGTCTCGGATTAGTCAAGATAATGATAATTAGAGAAATTTAACCAATCAAGGCCAAAAAAAAAAGAATTGTACATCCCCCAACGTCGGTCTCTTTTTGTGTGTATTT
>NC_135560.1:13365097-13437597 GCF_964340395.1 Glandiceps talaboti | reverse complement strand
TGTACGTACAGCAACAAATGTTTTACACATTTTGCATTCTTTTTGGCTTTATTGAGTTTATACAAACATTATGTAATACTCTCCGAGTTTATAAACTTGTCTACATACATTTGGTTTTTCCTTTTTTTTGTATACATGTACATCCGGTGTGAGCATGCAATACCAGCACAGTTATACAGACATGTGCATGTACGTCACCTTTTATAATGCAAATAGACTTATTAAACATTTTTTTAAAGAGCACATGTGGGTGTACTTTTTGCTGCATATTTAAAAGGTACTCACAGTATTGTACTCACTGAAGCATACTTTAATGAGCACCACTTATTACCCTGTTAGTTGAGCCTTCAGTTTTCTTTAAGAGATAGACACAAACTAAAACTATTGTCACAAACTAAAACTATTGTCACAACATGTTGATAGAACAGTGATAAGCTATTGAATGGACATTGGTTTCTGAAAACTAGTTTATTTAATTTCCAGTGCTGTTTTGGGACTTTGAATGTTTACACTATGTTGATCACACGGTGATTACAATCGTACAACATAGGAACTGCTACCACCAATCCTCCATTTGTGTAATCTACCACATTGAAGAACAATAGATTTAGTTTGCATCTAGTAAAGCGAAGGCTGGCTTACCGGTGTCATACTATTGACTGAACTCAAACTTTAGTTACAACTCATAAACAATCCGATGACGTAATTTATCATACATCACAAAATGTTCAGGAAATCCTTGCTATGCAGTCAACTGTTCTAACAATGCCAGAAGACAACTGTAATGTCATAGAAGACATGCATTTATATTAACATTATATAGGAGTGTGGTTTTATAAGTATTTTCACTTGGTCAAAAAGCTTATGCCACATTGGTTGTGTTATGACACCATTTCTGTACCTTTTTTTTTAGAAAAGTTTTCTCTGATACATGTATGTGATCATCATATAGCTTCTATGACATCCCCAAATTGAAGTTATAAGGGTGCAGTCAGGGTGTGAAATTAAGGGAAAGTGAATTCTGATCATAAGGACCAACAGATAGAAAATGCTGTTGGTCCTTCCGGAAACTGCCGGTCAATACTCGATATTGTTCATAACCTATATCTATAACTAACTATCCCCTCTCTGGTCTAGAGATCAAACTGTAATAACATGGTGCATGTTGTCTTTTACTGTAATAAAATAAGAGAGTATAATGAATAATTTAATGTTCACAATTTAATTCAGATATGCTCTCAATACGTTATTCACAATGTAAGTAAGTACAGATATGAATCATTCCATCCACAGTATTTGACATCTCTAAGAGATCACAGTCCACTTCCTCCTAACTGCCTGATTCAGTGTATGAATGCCTAAAATGAGTCTGAATGTCTATGACGTCCTGATTAGTCAAGAGAATAATGATGAGAGAAATTCAACCAACCATATGTGTTCTAACATATGATAATTGTTGTACATGCTATGTCTCTGTAAACTCGATATCAACAATGCTCTGACTCATGACAGGTGATCTACACAAACAAGGAAGTGACTCTTAGTAAGCATGAAACAGGTACCACAAGATTCATGTTGGTAAAACTTAGATATCTACCCATATCATTAAATAAATGTTATTAATTATTAAACTTCAAATTTCAATCGGTCATAAGGACTGACAAGTATCCGTACCTCTGTTGATCCTTATGGAAATCTGTTGGTCCTGGACCGACTGACAAACATTAATTTCACACACGGTGTGCAATACAAATGATAACATACACAAGGAAAAATCTAAAGAACTACGATGCACACTAAAAAAGAAGCAAAACAATCATGCATATTAACTAAAATTCAAAATTATAGGTGGCAGAAAATATTAATATATAGTTCATTTACTGAATTGACAATTCATATTTAATTTTTTTTAAAAACGTCATCTACATGTATACTAGCATAATAAAGTTTATAGTCAATGAAGTAAATTTATTGTACCTATGAAATATTGTAGTCGGTACTGTTTGACTTTGTAAAATTCTGACTGTTTTAGTGTGTTTTTCATTCTGTATGCCATATGGTGGTTTCCTGCTCCTGGTAGTTGTGAATCACTCTTGTACCAGTAGAAACAGACACACACCGCAGTTCGGCACAACATACAATGTACATGTACAAGTACATCCCATATGGTTTAATATGAATATGCTGCCAACAAGTCAATTTTCTGTATTCATTTGAAAAAGAGAGTAAATAGTTAATGAACTACGTTGACGTTGATACAGTTTTTAGTTATATTGAATTCCATATGCTGCATTGCAAACACCATTTCAATCCAGAATATGGTTACATATAATGTTGGTCAGCTTGTTTCCAAGGATACTGAAGGATTAGGATGAATTTTCCAACTATGTCATACTTAGAAGTCGTGTCTTAATTGCTAACTAACATTAGTAACAAACCCATTCACATTCCTCAAGGTATGCTTGTACAAGGCATCGTCATTTTCTCATCTCCATTTAGTAGTTGGATTGAACCTTGCTTCAAACAAAACCATATCATAGAACTAAACCTAACATTACAGTAATTCAAATAGACTATCATTTAAATTGAATTTTTCTATTTGCAATGATAAACATGCATGCATATACATGTGTGTAGGTTTGCATTGTTGGTTAGCACCCTTGTCCAGTTACTGAATAGGTTTTTATGAGAATTTCTGTACAAGTAGTGAGATACAAGCAAATACAGTTGCTTAGCTTTGAACAAGATACTTGATCTGCAAGACTTTCAGTCATATTATCTTCAAGGGATGGGTTTTGTGGTGTGTCAAACTCAAACTTATACATGTATGTTCCGCCATGATAACAAAGGTTGAGTAACATGACGCATCATTCATCTGATATCATCAAACCATTATGTATAATGACAGTCTGAAGTATCTGAATGAACAGTATTAGGATTTTTATCTTGGTTTCTTGTGAAAATTAACATCGAGATCACCATCAATCAAAGCCTTGGGATTTCATGCCCCAGATAGTGATACAATTACAAATTATTCAATCAGAAAACTTGATGAATTGTGTGGCATATATGCCATATTTAAGCTCTACTTTTCACAGTTAATATCAATTTGTTTGCGTCTGAAATGGTGTTTCGTTTTTCAATTTGTATACTTTCATCAAAATTAATTCTTGTGGTATTACAAAATGGAGGAAAATGGAGTATTGGCTTTACCTGAATATAAATAAACTAATTTGCATATTAATTGCGTTTATTAAAATAAAGATGCAAATACACGTACATGCAATTTTCTGTTATACAGACTCCATTCAAGTGTCTACCCCAATTTAAAGTGTAAGTTGTAACCTTTCTTTAAGACCTTCACCTTTGACCTGGTGGGTCAGTTATCAAAATCAAACCATTTCTTGTATATCTCAGATACTTTGTAATATTTATTTGTGCCACCAAATTCTTTTAAATCATGCTGTTATTAACATATTTGAGTGGAATATTATGCAACAGTCAAGAAGACTTGTTGTACGAAGACTTGTTTGAGACTATTATACTGCCCTAAATGGAGTCAAACACTGATCAGATGAATTAAAAAAGTGAATAAATTATATAATCAAACATGGCATTGTTAGTCAGATAATTGTCTTTTATTATGTCTATTGTTGATTTCATAATGAAGCTACAGCTGAAACCATTATGTAAATGTAGTTGTTTCAAAAAATTTTAATTCCTGTCTCTTACATAATTATCACATACAAAATTAAGTTACTCCTCATACAAATAATCTACCTACCAATTTTTCAACCATTTCAAAAACAAGATATAATCTACAATGATTCCAAATTCAGGGTATGATTCCAAACAATTTTAGGCCATAGTAATAATACGTTCTTGTACCACGACCAAGAGTTCTTATTATTTACGTGTAATGTTTTGCCTGTTCAGGTTGACATGCAGGATTTGCCAAACTGCCCACTTAGTGGTAAAGCCAGCAAACAAACAGTTTGACAAAGTCTGTCGATTTAAGACAGGTGGAACATTACTCATAAGAAACTCCTGGTTGTGGTATACATGTATGTACAAGTCAAAATGTATTATTACAACTATGTTTTACCGATCTGATGAATGTATTAAAGGAAATTTTAGATCACGCATCATTATGTCAGTTTTCCTTCGAAATCTATCACTTTCATAAAATATCCTTTGTTTGTCAAAAATAGTCATTCTATTTCTGTATAAAAAATATTCAATTGAGTACCACAAATGTGATGGAGGGACTGCATAATTGTATAAAGAAGCCTGAATGAGGCCAGGTTAAAAATTGGTTCTTGTGAAACAAAGATTCTCAGATTGCGATTGATTTGTGACAGTTTTTTCAACATGTAAAATTTTGCATGTAACATTTACAGTTAAAAAATTAAAGGCATCGATGTGAAGCAGTGTCATAGAGAGCACACTGTCACCCCACCACCAATACCACCACCACCACATTAAGCATTTCACTACCGGTTCACTGTACTTTGAGGCCTGTGTCATTTAAAAACTGATGCACAAGAAACATAATTCCTTGGTTTTACCCCTGTAAAAAAAGTACAAATCTCTTCAGAATTACAAGGCTGACTAATTATTTAATAATAAAAGAATTTCATGAACATCAGTCAATAGATCAATTTGTGAATACCGAAATAAAAGTTCGCAATAAATCATGCTATCTTCGAGACTTTAAAGTTCACGTCAAATGGTTGACATTACATCGGTAACTTCTGGATTTATATTCGTATTTATAATATAAGTTTAAAGTTATACCCCAATGTGGCCTAGCATTGAATCCTTCACATCTGTCATTACTGGGACAAGCCATTAGCCAAGCAAGTGGACTTGTTATCAAAGAGTACCAATATTTACACATGTGATGATGGGCTCTTACATAACACAAGTAAACAGCTGTAAAACCTCTATTCGGCCGTCTGCATGGACTGCAATTGAGGCAAACCTTATCTCCGTCTTATATCAGTTGTTATCAATTTATTAGGCTATTATAAGTAACGCTACAAACAGCTTTAGAGATGCAAACAACTTTTATGACACCCGTTTTCGCCAGGCAAGTCCGCGGGTTTGTTGCACTTGGACCGCTAATGGTTTGTGACTGTCATGAGATTTTGACAACATCCTTTCCCCATAGTCTAGCTATTAATCAATTAGTGTGAAGGTCCTATAAAATGTGGCAACCATAATTGAATGATCAGCTCATCATGGATCCTTTCATGACCTTTCATTGACAAGAGTCACATATGCCATACATGTATGTAGTGCAGTTTTGTTTATTTCTGTGTACAATAACTCTTATCGTGTCTAATCAGCGAATGCATCAGGTGATCCTCAAAGCTGTAAAAGTTATGAAACCAAGAAATTGCAGGTACAAGTAATTTTAGTAAATGAGGTATATCTACAATGAGTATGTAATGCAGTGCCTAAGCCATTGGCTTAAAGTTATCAATAATGTCGCAAGAAAATAGTTGACGTGAGTTCGTCAAGTACCAAAATTTATGTTTCCAACTTATATTATCAATTGGGGAAAAAATCTATTGATTTCAGTAATGTGATCGACGAAAAGGATATTATTAACCTCTGTTTAGGTGTTAATTAGTAAATAATCATGATATATCCTTGGCCATGGGGTTATTTTAGAACAACGTGCATCTTTCTTTGTGTATGTCATAAATTTCCGACTGTCATTTCTTCAAGACAGGAGAAACAGCACTGCCTGTGATGATTCCATTTTATTATGAATTAAAAAATAATCCTTAACGCGATTTTGATATATGCCAAAAAAATGATTTTTACCCCCTTCCTCCTAAACAAATGAATTATGGTTGTTGTACGTCATTTTTTAAATGACACAGCCCCTTACCTAATAAACACTTGTCGACCTTTCAACTTTGGAATACAATCATTCCCATGGGATGGTAGTTTCTGACCCAAAATTAGACATAACGTAATTGTAAATGTTACTGGTAGTTGAGTAATGTGAGGGAGGATGGTATGCAAAAAACAGTCAGACAAATAATAATATATCAATTCTGTTCCTCAACATATTCTGAAAATATATGAACATGGTGATAATCAGAATAATACTGTTGAATGAATGAATGAATGAACACCCATTATCCAACTGGTAATTATATGTAATAATGTACTACTTTTGTTTAGGTATTTATTTTCAGTAATGACCTTATGGGTTTAAACCACTAATTATACTAGTAAAATACACACATGTACAGGTATATATACAGTAAGTATGTCACACTACCTTGCAAATACTCACTTTGATGGACTCTGTGAATGAAGTAAAAATTATATATTTTATAGATAATTTTCTTATGATTGATGTACACCCCCATTCATACTTGATATTCTTTTTTATGATTTTCAATTGATTTATTTAAAAAAAAAATTAATTTATGAAAAGCATCATTTTTATTTCATTTTTTTTGGGGGGGGGGGTTTCATGTTTGATACTTGTGTCGTGTTAATTTGAAATATTTTATTACAGTGCTTAAATTACAATTTTAGTTATTTATGGATTTGTTTGTTCATGTATGGAATCAATGTAATAAATACATATAACTTAGAAATTACTTGTTACAAAAATAATTACATATTGTATGTCTATATATTTAGCTTTCAGATTATTAAGAAACTCACCTTCCCAAAATTAAATTGCAATGGCTTATCATAGAATAGGATTCAATTCCATGTTCTCTTATCACTAGTATTAGTGCTATTAGTATATGGTACAATATATAATTGACATGCTACAAAAATTATTTATTACCTGTTCATAAAATATTTGTGATTACATATTATTTGAATAGCATATGGGTTATTAATAATTAGTCATCTATCCCACACCAAAACTACTCCATGTAAAGTATGTTGTATTTTTGGTATTGATTTTTTGGATATCATTTTTATTTTAGTATTGTCAAATTTCAGTTAGAATAAAATTTAAGCAGCAATAAACTGTGATCAGCACATGTTTGGGGCTGTGGAAGGGATGATATGGGTGGGGGGGGGGGGGTTATATGGTGATGTAAAACTAATGAAAAAAACGATTGTTATTTCTCTAAACTGACATTTTATCTTTGCTTGTATATCTGTTGTTTGCAACATCATTTTTTGAAGTCATGCTGAAATCCGAACCAGGCAAGACAAATTTTCTATCGTATTATTCTCATATACATAATATATACCCATGACAATGGTAATGACAGACATATTTAACTGCACATTTTCATGATCAAATTCATCTTCAACTTTTCAGAACTATTAGTACTCGTTTTTAGAGAAAGCAGCCGTATCACATTTATACTTTGTGACTGTTATATCTCAGACCACTATAGGGCATTCTTTTAGTGGTCTAAGGTAATATATAAAGTTATGAAATGTTAAACATAAAATATTCTATAAGTTTTCTATATTGTATTGAATTTTATTTTCACTTTTGTTCAAAACACAGCTTTGAAAATTTCAACTGACATTTTCGACTGCACACTGCAGTCTTTGACTTTGTCAACAGATTGACCCACTATTCAGTATGTGTAACCTTAGGGACATATGAGCCTAATTAAATTCAATACTATGGTTTACCATAACAAAGATGAATTTCTATTTTTAAGTTTCTATATTGTAAATGTAACGTCACTTCCCAGCACCTTTAGATTTGCACCATCTACAAACATGCACTTCACCTGAGTATGTCATACAACGTACGTTATAGTTGCAATGACACAGTCATCAATTTTTGCTATATTGTTATCTGAAATTTCATGTGGTGTCTTTCTATGCAAATATTTCTAACATGTACCGTGAATTTCGCAAACCATTCAGCTGTTTGGTACAACCACGCAGAAACCAACAAGAAAATGCATATGCCACATTTCAATAGCAAGATCGCATATTTTTTGCTAAATTTTGTCTAAATGAAATGATCAGAACCATTTTAAATGTACATGTATGGCAACTCCATGCAGACATTCAGGTGCCAATGTTTTTCTTAATATGAAACGCTTGGTGAAGGGTGCATAAAATGTCCTTTGTGGCAGTGTTCATTTGATGTCTACATGTGTAGCATGTGTAGTTCATTTCACTTAGACATAATGTAGCAAGAAACTGTACTCATTCAACAGTACAGTGAAATTTGCTGTACTTCAGGTGTAATGATGTGATTTGTTCTTTCTCCGTTTCAATTGACAGTTGTTTTTCTTACTATAATCATTCCATATTTACAATAGAAACATCTGTCAGCATACACGTTATCTCTGTGTGTAAGGGTTTTCAATGCTTTGACATTTTTAATATTTCACATTTGTGTACCGGTATATAGCAATATTATTATTTGTAAAAATGTATTTTTCCCTTTCACAGATTCTAATTTCTGCCAGATTTTGTCAATAATACATCATTTTGATCATTTTTTTTTTTGGCTTGAAACACTTCATCATTTTAAGAGAATGCCACAGAATTCCCACCTTCTTTAGATTACTCTGCATATTATTACATACACCCTAATTAACTATTATTTTATCCTTGAAGTTGAAGAACTATCAAGTAAACTTGAAATCCAGAAAACCAGCCACTTGCTGTACAGATATAGTCTACATGATAACACTTGACTGAGCAAGGAAAGACAAATACTGGAAATCCAGGACTAGTATGAATATTGGAAGTCCAGTACTTTGTCAGCTGGCAGACAATGTACTGCAAGGAAGTACAAATATTGGACATCCGATATTGTATCATTTCAGATGATGGATGATTTAATTGTCAGCAAACAGCACTGGCACGAATGTGTAGAGCAGTCACATACATTTGTATTTGCAAATCACGAATATGCGCACTGCAAATGCAAATTAAACTTTATTTGAAAACAGGGAAGTGCCTTACAGTGTGACGTTTGATGAAAGTGAGAAACAATAACAAACAAAATGGCACCTGATATTCACTAATGATATTACCATGTATAACCACAGAAAATGTAACATAAAGGCTGCATGCGTTTATACAACAACAACAAAAATGATTTTCTTAAACTTGTTTTTTTGATATTTTCCTGATGAAATTAAATATGCAACATTTCAAAAACCTTGGGTAACAATTATTGTTTTGCAGTATTTTCACTCAGTCTTGTAAAGTGTAAATTTTGAAAGAGATAACCAAAAACTTAAAGATTATGGCCCTGGACAGTCTAAGTGTATGAGAGCCATTGTGTAACTGGTCAGACTAATTTGACTGTATACATGTAATATGATGTTACAGTAACATTTATCTTATTTGCTAAGAAAATACAAACCGAAAATAGATCAGAAAGTGTCATATTACATGATAGTCTTTATATAAGCCTAATCTACTACAATACTGTACAGTAGAGGGATATCGTATGTGTGTGTGTGGGTTTGGGTATGTGTATGTGTGTATGTATGTATATATGTATTGTATGTATGTATGTATGTATGTATGTATGTATGTATGTATGTATGTATGTGTGTGTGTGTGTGTGTATGTGTGTGTGTGTGTGTGTGTATGTATGTATGTACATATGTATGTATGTATGTGTGTATGGCAGGGATATCAGGATGCTGCAAGATGACTTGCCAAACATGATGGAGAACAGAATAGAATGGGTGAAACTGTCTAAAAATCTGGCACCCGCCAACTACTAGTAGTAGTAGTAGTAGTAGTAGTAGTAGTAGTTGTAGTAGTAGTTGTAGTTGTAGTCGTTGCCATTGTCATTCAGTAGAGATAAAATTGAGTAATTGCAGTGAGAATACATCTAGTATATTAACACACTGTATTTTAGTCCTTCCTGTTCCCTACAATATTCAAATACATGCACTACGTATTTGGAACAGACACTGTGTATGGATACTTACCACACATTTTATAAAGATATTGTGTAAGTACCTGTTTTAGGAAATGAGCTTAGAAAACAAATAACAAGCTTATTAATGTGAATTATGACTAAAGCTTTGCCTCTTTGAACAAACTATGTCACAGCACAATTGAGTCAAAGTAACATTTAACGAGACTAAATAAAAAAAAACCGAGAATTCTGAACTTTACAGTTTATACAGCGCTGTATATAATCACAAAGTGATATATTCTAAATTCATGACTACATGGACAAGATCTCTAAACTCAGAAATAAATCACGCAAAGTAATTCCTGACAGACTGTTCAATTTTCTAGACATTTACCCCGGATAACCTCACTCTACATTAAAATCACAGCCAACACGAAGAAAAGAAAGAACAATATATGATAAGAATTTCCTCCTGAATCCTGTTTTCTTTTTTGTTGAAAAAGAGATAATTATCCCATGGGACTTTATTTCTCTAAACATCTAATTATGCTGGTGCCAGGTATCTTTGATCTCATTCCCTGAAATATCGTCAATGACATTCTAAGGTGTAAATGGAAATAGAGTTGAAGTGTTCTAATTTATTTCATGACAATTCACTGTGAAATTACTCCAAACAGAAAGTGTAAATGTGTCTTTGATGTCAGTTTCGATTGACGGTGACATACATTTCATAGACAGAAACAAACACGTCTTGAAATTTACGATGTAATTATAATTCTGAGAAGAAAAAAATTCACATGTGACTATGGTAACAATATTGTATCAGATTGTATCAGATTTTTTTTTTTTTTTTTTTTTGCATCGACGGTATTTTCAGCAAAATTTCCATAGAGAAATAATAAGAATCATCAATGAAATAGCAAATAAGCCGAGGTATGGTAAAGATAAAAATTACTGTTTGTGTGCTTGAAGAAATGACGAAATTAATCATATAGGATATAAATGAACGGAAATTTGTCATTTTGTAGAAATGTACAATATGTATTGCATTCTTCCATACTGTGATAGATTGAATTGAATAAATCTCCAGGACAGTTCATTTCAAGCAATTTATCTTATAAAATGACCTGATGGTGTCAATGTTTTATAAAGTGGTTATAGGCCATTTGAAAATTTCTTCTTGTTTATATGTGAATCCACAAACTACAAGTCAATTTATCAACTCATCAGGGTTAATGTAATACAGTAAAGATGGTGAACAAAAATGATCAATTTTTTAAGTAGTACTTCAACAAATTACTATTTATAATTATAGTGACTTCATTCATTAGCCTTTTTTTTTGTTTCTTAGTTAGTAGTACTTGTTTTGATAGTACCAACTATGTCAATCAATAGGCCAGAAATATCCTTTATTTATAGTAGATTTGGTGGCCATCTTGGAAAATGTTCGCCATCTTGGATTTTCACATGTCCATTTGGATAAAAGCTGACTAAAAACATCTGTACAAAGTTTCATGCTTTTATCACAATTTGAATGATACCTCCTGTTATCTGCTCCACTACGGTATGCATAAGACCTGCAACATTGTAGTGCACCCTGATTTTGGATTTGTATCTCTAAAAAATTTGGATTTTGTAAAAAATTATTGACAGTGAAAGTAGAAAATTTCATTCAAAATGAATGAGAGTAGTGATGAAGGTTATAAAAGTTTGATGATTAAAATGTTTGATCAAAAATTAAAAATGATGTGATGGAAGATATTCAATATGAAATATGAATATGAACTTTTAAGTATCAGCATCTGCAAAGTGACTGATTCTCTCTCTTAATAGAAATATAATTTGTGTATAGAAAGGGATGTACATCATATTGATAGTGATGTGAAGTAGATATCTTGACATGACGTCGTATCTGAAGAATGATTGTACACCATACATATCACAGCACACCCATGGTGACCATCAACGTGCACAGGCTATTAAGTTTGTGTATAGAAAATAGCATGCTGTAGAAACCATGTGTGAGTCACGATTTCATGAACAAGATACTTTGAAATCAACCATTTAACCGTATGTTTGGTACTCGACAAAAAGGTTTTGATTGATGATTTTACTATAGTGTACTTTTACTAAGGATTTCAATTGTCACATCATGACTACAGATTAAAACGACCACTGCATGCTTCCAACATTATGTTCATAAGTAGTGAAGAAAATCCTGCTACTTATAATGAGGACAAACAGACTAGTACGTTAACCTTCTGTTTTTTTTCCCTACTTCCCAATAAACTGTCAACAACTTCTAGCAAGACCAAAGAACACCAACCTCAATGCAATTTTTTTTGCGTACCAATAACTCGTTTTAGAATGATGATGAAATGGTAACTGTGAGTTTTAAGGTATTTCAATCTTATACTGCACCTGTACAAATTTTATATTTTTCCATTATTTAATTTAGCCTAGCAAGACCCTAAATCACATGTGAAGAGCGTCATATACAATTGCTGATTTTTTTTTACCATGCATAGATGAAATTTGCTCACAAACGCGGCAGACTTCTCCTTAAAGGTAAATTTGCACTCAAAGTGTTAAGTGTTGACCTGTACTTTATCAGCATTCATGTCTAATATCACGTTTGAATTGAAAGGCGCATTGATGTGTTATTGCAGTAATTTCCTTTCACATGTTCAGTGGCTGCAATCACCTTTATGTAGTTTAATTTGAAAAAAATAACATACACTTGCAAATTTGGCAGGTGTGTCATGCTGTTGATGAGGGAAGCACAGTGATTCTGCTGGCCCGTTACTAATGCTTATCAAAAAACTGACTGCTGATCTTCATAGTACTCGAGAGTGGGCAATTGGAGGGAGGGGCATTTTATAATTTATAAAGTTCATATTGTTTGAATTAGAAATTACATATTGAATACTAAATCATTAAAATTTATGCTATACACAAACTCAACGTGTGATGTTGGTGTAAAATATCCATAGTTAAACCAGTTGACATCAAAATGTGTGAATGGACTAATAGAGAACACTAAATGTCTTAATTCCTGTGATTTTAGAGTTTTGAATTGCTCCTGAGTACTAACTTATAAAAGTAGGAAAATTTCAATCCTCCAGCCTCCATATAAGCTCAGGTGCTCCCCAGGATGGAGGAAAGTGGGGGTCTGGAAGGAGGGGAGGGGCTAATAGTATACTTAGCCTTAAGCTAAGAATTGTATTGTCTGTTGATTTAAAAGTCATATACCAAACTAAATTGCCTATAACTTTAAATTACAGTATTGCTGGAAATAATTAATATACCGTAATTGGCTGAATGATTAACTTGTGAGTTACGTACTGATGAGGAGTGTCGACGAAGACAGATTGACTGCTCAATGCTAAAAAGCTTTGGACTGCTTGTGCACTATAAAAGGTGTCAAAATCTTTGAGCTATCAAGCTGAACATGTTTGGTCATTCCAGTTATATACAGCTATATATGTTCCTGATGGCAACAATATCATGTACTAGTCTAGCAGCTTTAGAGTTTGGATTTTTTGTACTCGGAAACTTTGGCCAATCATTTGCTTGACCCCTTCCCATCCCCAACATGAAAACAACTTCACGGAAGGGGGAATTCAGTTACAGGTAAAATGTTCAGTATGGGTGGCGTTTTCATTACATGTAGAGGTACCGGTACATGTATCTGTAATAGTCTGTAAGATGCAGACATTTGTGCCAGAACGCTATCAGCCAGCACTTATCTTGACTCAGTTTGACACCTATTAGAACATGGCAATAATCTGATTGGCTGCAACCCAGTCTGGTTGCTTCTGGAGGATATTGGATAGATTAGTATAGTCATGGTTAAGAAGCTCGATAGGGCTGAACAACATGACGTACATGTATCTTACAGTCTAGTACCTGTATATGATATGGTCATAAAATTACAGATTTTACAACCTGACATGAAAAAAAAGTAGAAATATGTTTGACGTTCTGTGACATTCTCAATACGCCATGAGCTACAAATAATTTGCCACAACAGTAAATGTCAGTTGTCAGTAAATGAAGTGAACTCTCTGTGTTGACACTTCGTACTGCGTACCTGTACCTTTTAACAACACTGTTATATTTAGTAATACTGTTAGGAATAACGACGTTTTACCTTGAGAGCAAGTTAACTATAATTTGACCAGGTTTTCTTTAAAACATGACCCATTACAGTTTGCCACATCCCAGGTGATCACCATTCATGCATTAAATGAATTCTCCCAAGTCAGTTAAATAGCTTTGTAACTCTCAACTGTAACATACACAAATGCATGGCACAGTCTGTCATTTTATATACAATGTATTAAAGCAAATACAGAATAAGATTTGAACAGAGATTTAATATATTGGGACTAAGAATCTTTGGTAAAAATTCATATTGCTAATACCGGTAGGTCTGATTTTATGCAATAAGGAAAGGTGTTCGCTTTTCTTTAAAACCCATGGTGAGTCATTGGTACCCGTAGCTTTGATGTTGCTTAGATGACATGTATGGCCCATGTAGGAAATTTGCATATAAATCACTTGGATGACCCTGGCATATGGTCAATTAATGTTGACTCTTAGTGTATGAAAAGGGATCAAGTTACATCGTATAAATTGTGTATGGGTTTTTGTTGTCATTCAGAAAGCCTTTGAATTTTTGTTCTTTCTATTCTTTCTGATTACTAAATAATTTTTATAATGCTTATTTGCTGCAAATAAGTATATTTCTCACATACTTAAAGTATACTTTTATCAATACTTATTTGCTTCAAATATGTATACATGTACTTCTCATATACTTAAAGTATACTTTGAGTATAGTGCATTTTGGTAAGGGCAGTATTGTGAGGTGTTCATTTGCTGTAATACATGTAGTGTAGGTGTGTTATTATACCAAACAAAAACAGTTGTTCTGTTTATCTAGGGAATACATGTACTCTGAAAGGTGAACTGCGAGCTTTTGTCAAATTTCCATTGGTCAATTAGAGTGGTCCTCAGTTTTAGCACGACTGAACTTAGGTTCAATAGTAAAGCATATGTCCTTCTGTCTGTTTGTCCGTCTGTCTGTAAGTGTATGTGTATAAACTACTTAAAGTCAAAAAGCACCAGACCGATTGCCTTGGTACTTGATTTGGACATCACTAATACTTTTGATGTCTAGTTAGGAAAGTTTTCAAAGCAAAATGATTGCATCACAGGTGTGATTTGGCAATGGGTATTTAAAAAATGTCATTTTTGGGGATGAAATTTGGTGGTGATGTTTCAGGAGGTGTTATTTTGCAGTTATTGTTCAAAGAATTTGATACAACTGGCCCTAGCAACCATGACCATGCCCTTAGCAACAGTAAAATGAAGTATATTACAGAGATAGCAACAGTGATGGGTAGGTAAGTTGATAAACATTTTTAAAAAATGCATTCAATTATATACCTAGCAACAAGACCACACTCATAGCAACAGTGAAATAATGATGTATATTGCAACATTAACAGCATCGATTGTTAGGCAAGTGGATAAACATTTTTTTTAAATATCCCATAAACTATACAGTTGTGCTGCAATGCCATTGGCGCTATTTTTATGTATTTTTTAAATATATATATTTCGGTTTTAGGAGGAGAAACATAGAAAATAAATAGGGTAGTCCTTATTATCTGTAATTTTTACTTTATTACTTACTAAGTGCTTCAATATGTATGTAATAGTTGCTATTATGTCAGGAAAAAACCTCAGTGAAAGGGACATGAAAAATATTACAAAGGTAAAAAAACAACTGCGGACAGGTGTTGAAAGTATATATTATATTGAAGTATGTGTTTCCTAGTTTTAGAGAACATGACCTGAAAGTTGATATTAAGAGTATTATTAAAATATATTTATCTCTTGGTCATAATTTTATAAGTAAATATATAATACATGGTATTAATGATATTGATAAAGGGTTTTTTAAAAACAAAATTGTGACCAAAATAAAATGGTCAAATTGCTTGAGTTTACATATCAGTTTAAAATAAACATCACGTTGAGAAACATAAAACAAGTTTATCAAATAAAACAAGTGCTAAAAGTTGTAAATGTCTAATAAAATGCAAAGTACAATGATTAAAATTAAAATATCATTTACGAGGAACAAAAAAGGCAAAAAATAATTTAAGAAATAAACAATGATACATACATGCAAATAGTCAAAACAAACTAACAAACTAACAACAAACAAAAATGTGAACACACTAATATAGAATTTACTCAACCAACTTAATGCTGTACACAACAGGACTATTTTCTCTTTGCTTTGTCTTACACTTGAAATTGACTTTTTAATTGCACATGTACATGTAGCACAGTATGTTTTTTAGCCTAAGTTAATATGTACATGCATGCGTGCTCTGAGATTTTAATGATTTCCACATTCCGGATTATTGTTGGAATTATAAAGTTAACATATGTTCTATCTATATAGTATACATGTATACAAAATGTATGTATGGCATTAATTACTTTATTGTACGTGCATTTTTTGCAATTTTTTTATTCATAAAATGTATTCATGACAGGAAATGTGTTGTCTAATAGACTAACAAAACAAGGCCAATTATGTTAGTTACAAATTATAGACAGAATGAGATAGTTTAAAGTGATCATATGGATGAGGATTGGGTATTTATTTGGGAGTTTTGTCATGGCTTCCTATTTAAAAATCAATGTGAAACAACATACATGTATGCCAAGTCCTTGTTTGTAACTCAATAAATTGCAAAAGATTACTAAATGTATAGATGTTTGTTAGTGTACATACAATAATAATTTTTTTTACACAATTGTCACATTTTTCAGCTTTTTGCAATGTATTGAGTTGCAAACATTTACTTGGTCTATGTTGTTTCATATTGATTTTTCAAGTAGGACAGCATGGTGAAATTGTTTTATAAATCCAAAATAAATACCCAATCCTCATCCATATGGCCACTTTAATGCTACTAAAACAAGCTTTGCTACATTGACTTCTTGTCAAAGGCAAAGCTGTGATTCAGAAAATGGAGTCAGATTATTACCTAAAGATGTTTCTCTATTTAGAATAATAAATGAGTACAACCATTAAGGAGAATGCCAGTGTAGGAAATAAAGCTATTTTCATGACCAAGAAATCAAATCTTACAAAGTGATTTTATCATTTTGCTTAAGGGAAATTTCTGTAAGTATGTTTTTCGTAAACTTTGAGTTCTGGAGAGTCATATTCCATGATTTCGCATCACATGAATAGGGAACTTGCAATCCAGACTGAGCATGCTCAGACGCAAAGGACTATGGGATTATCTGTGGTTATCGTAATAACTTATCTTGAGCTACCGATAAAATAAACCTCCAACACTGGTCAGGGTAAATATGAATTGATTATTGGTGGTTATAAACAAGGTAACAATATTGTTTACAATACTAATTGATTAGTACTTATTATCATATTTCCCATAATGCAACATTCAACATGGCAGGTTTGCAAGTCCCCTATTTAGTGCATTTGCTACGAAACAACAAATTGAAACTTGGAACATTTGTTAATTAAAGTTCCCAAATTTAAGCAATACTAATGATAATTTTCATTCAGATATTTTTGTACTTCTTGGGTTGCCATTGTACAGTCAGTAACGTGATTTTTCCTAATCCTGCCATAGAGGGCATCAATTTCTTTAATTGTTTTGCCAAATTAAACAAATATGGAGTCAGCCAGGATATGAGAAACATAGCATTAAGTATTGCCACCCTTACCGTAATAACGTAAACAAAGACTAACTTGAAAATGGTTGATTGAAATAATCAAAAAAAGATTTCAAAGAGTCTCTGTTAGTCTTATTTGTTATTTTTTATTCAGACACAAATCTTTTTTGAACAGCAGACAATTTGACTCTCAAGTTATTATGAATGTAGTATCCATGAATGTAAATGAGCGAGAAGAGATTTTAACAAACTTGCCCTTTGGCGATTTGGTGAAATATATGTAATTTGAATGTAAACTGAGCTACATGTAAGATGATTACAGAATACATGCTGTACAGAATATGGGGAATAATACTTAGTATTATCTTAACCTTGTATCCAGTCTTGCGAGAATTTTTGACTTGCCTTTCCCTCTACCTGACATTTTGCTGATGAGAATTTGCTTAATAGCA
Organism: Glandiceps talaboti; assembly: GCF_964340395.1. NCBI lineage: Eukaryota > Metazoa > Hemichordata > Enteropneusta > Spengelidae > Glandiceps > Glandiceps talaboti. The sequence goes on along the minus strand of NC_135560.1, from coordinate 13,419,555 downwards.
CAAATGAAGTTTTGGCCAGAAAACAGATACAATGTACATTTGCTTAAGAACACTAATTCCTTTTAAATCATGTCACTATTGAATCATGTAAAGTAAAGTATTGTGTCTTCTATGAAGACTGTTTAAGTCTTTCTGCTGTGAGGGGACATCAATACATGTGATTAGAACCAACTCGGAGGGTTTATCTACATGTATATGATGTAAACATGATTCTCGTCAGCATGTGTGTTGCTTTGATACCAGTGCATCAGTCTATTTTTTAGTGTGGCGGCAAGTGGAGGAGAAAAAAAAAATATGGAATGCACATCACCAGTTGAAATTTCCTATTTTTCCTGATTGTTGTTTCCTGACATCTGCTGCCATTGTGGTGGAGATGATTTAATATCAGTTGAACAACCAATTGATAGTTGCTGAAACCTGTACATATATAAAAACTAAACCTAAAATGCTGGGAAGGAAAAGAAAGCTCTTCAAGGCGTGTGGTCAGTGACTGTCTTAGCAGACTGAGTTATTTTTTAAAAAATCGCATCATTGCCCGACTTTGAGCCGAATGCAATGACATGACCAGAAACAACTTCTTCCTATTTTTTGGCCTTACCATATTCAACATTGTTGTGGGAAATCATAATTTGATGTTTGAATATGACCATAATAGTGAATACAAGGCATATTGAGAAAGGCAAGAGATATAACTCCCTGCATGTATGGATTCTAGGCAATATTACAATGGCAGACAGTGTCTTTGAATGTCAAATTTTGATAAACTAGCTTTAATAGAAACCACAGGCAATGGGAACATGAGGATAAACTTTCAACCAAACCACTAAGCTGGAACCGATACATGGTAATGCATTGGATGTCTGTCTATGTATAGCACTCAGACTCAGAGGACAGCATGGATTCCAGGCTTTTTGTATAACCTCTGGTAATTAAGGCATGCAGGTTATGTATGATTGATTCCATGCTACATATAGAAATGTTACAGGTTATAAAATTATGATTAGGTTTACTAACCACGTCTCATGTTGAACACCTACTAAAAAAGACACAAAGCAACAGAGGGATGAAGAGCTACATCAGCAGACCTGATGGAGCAGTTATGGTAGAAAGACACAGTTATCAATCAAGTTAATGTAACTGTCTCCTAGTTACAACATTGCTTTAATTAAAGGCAATGAACAACGTTACTGTACTGATGTCAGACTTGGTGAATGAATATTTCACCGATTGCCATAAACAGAGTTAATGACTGCAAGGATATTCCACTTCAGTTACCCTAAAGCTTGCAGTGATGATAATCTACGCTGACGAGACAAATCACTCTTTACGTGGAAGTCACTCAGCTGAGTTCAATCAATATTCAATTTTAGCCCCAAATGGACGAAATTGGGGGTGTGGCGGCTGGGATGGGAGGGGGGGGGGGGTGTCAATGTACATTGGGTTCCACATGTTCGTTTATCTGTGAGTGTGTGTGTATCCACCTGTATCTCAAACATGCATTGGTCAATTTCAACCAAACCTTCAACAAATGTCATGTACTATAGTCTGAGCATATGTGCATCACTTTGTTTTGTGATCTTCACAATAACGGTCGAATGGCAACCATTTTTGTTGTAAACACATTTTTGCCCCATTAATACTACAAGCTTAATTGACTTTATTCATGAATGCGCACCAACAAGTTTTCTTTATGATACCTTGACCTTCGATCTTCAAGGTCAAATACATAGGCCTAGAGTGTTGTAAAACTTCATCTGACACACTACCAAAGTATAGCAATTTGAATGACTATATACACCCATGTCATCTGAAATGTGCTTTTTATTTTAATGAGACCTTAACCTTTGACCATAACTTCTATATATCTTCAAGGTACCATAGCCAAAAATGTTTGAATTGCATATGTACACCTTTGAGATGCATTGGCTAATTTCAAACAAACCTTGCACAAATGTCAGAAACAGTAGTCTACATATACACATTACTTTGTTTCATGAACTCGGCAATCAGTGGTCAAATAATGGCCATATTTATCATGAAAATTAACATTCATGAAAGTTCACATTCAAGCAATTCCAAGGTTGCAAGGTCTGTACATACATGTACGTCACTTCCACCTATTAAAGTTCGGATCGGTGCCAAATCTGTACTGATATGTGAAAGTGAATGAAAGTAATACATTTTATCTTGTTTAACATCTATGTTTTTAATGAAAATAGCGATTTCACAAGGGATCCTTTCCCTTTAATATATGAAGTGCAAAAGTTACAATTTCCACTCTGTATTTAAAACACAAAATTGTATTAAATCCTTCGCAATGCGGTATAAAATGCATACTAAGTATTGAATGGTTGACCTTTGACCATTGTAACTGGAGGTGACACACTCTTTTATCTATACTGTCACTACATCATAGCATGTACATATATCATCATGCTAACATATTGTGATGTTTTTTAAATATAAATTAACCATAATAGAATTTTCAAAAAAAATTCTTGTCATGCTTCAAATACAGAAAACTATTTTGTCCCCACAATGTCTCTTATGTCAATGACTTGTGTAAAATAGATTTGTTTTGTTTTGTTTTTATATCAGAAGTCTGGTGAAAATATAAGGGCAGCCTTATTGAATTCTATGTTTCTCATCACCAATGGACTCTGTATTTCTTCATTGTTGTAAAATTTATAATAAAATCGATGTGGTCTGCGGCAGGATTGGAAAAAATATCACAACATCACTGATTGTCAGATGGCAAGCAACCCCATGATCGCTATATCTGAGAGAAAATTATTGTTTATTGCTGAAATTCAAGAAATTAATAAAACCCATGGTTCAAAGTTTCCTTCTGACTTTAATTGTCATTTCTAAGTCATTCATAATGTTAAAGTATGATTATGAAATGAAAGTATCACCAACATTTACTCATACCGGTATATTTACCTGGGTTTTTTAGTCTTTTTTGGACCAACCCATCTTTTTTTACATGTAGGTGTTAAGATGAGAAACATAAAATTAATTACCGGCACCATAATGTGATTCAATAATGCAGTCTTAACAGAAGTGTCTTATCAAGAATGTAATTCCATACCATGACTTGAAGTTAAATGCTTGAAAAGAGAAGCCAAATCACTGATTTGAATTATATTTTTTAAGATTCTGTACTTATGAGTTGACAATTATCAATCAGATCAAAGGTTGATTGAAAAAACAAATAACAAACATAAACATTACTGACACTGGTCAAGGTAATTAGATGTTTAGCTGTATTAAGAAATTATTTTGCTTAAAAATAAAAGTCAAATTGTTGTTTATTAAACCTTTTTTTAAGACTGACAGTGATCAGTAATGACCAAATATCTTTCTTATTAAGGCTTGACTGAAAAAAACAAAAAACTAAACATTATTGACAATGGTCAAGATAATTAAATTTTTAGTCGTTATTTTGCTTCAAAATAAAAGTCAAATTGTTGTTTAATCTTTTGTAAGACTGACGATGATATCTTTCATATTGTGGCTTGACTGAACAAATAAAACAAAAAAGAAACAAAAATATTATAGACAATTGTTAATGTAATCAAATTTCTGTTCTTATCAAGACCACTGACTGACTGATGGCTTATTTCCTGTGACATTATTACTGTGTAAAGTTGTAACCTTCATTGAATGTACCGCATTCAATGAATCCTGTCAAATTGTATTCAAACACGTAATAAATCCTAGAGGAATCACTGAAAGATTACAAAGCTCAGATGAAATAAGGGAAATAAATGAGAATTTAAGTATACAGCAAATTAACATAATTATAAAAGATAAAAAAGACAGAAAATCTATTAATGAAAAACAATGAGTTATAATTATATGAGTTTATGTAAGAATAGGTGTTGCTGTCTCATGTCTGAATCAACCACACTGGCTTTTGAAATGTAAACCAAATTTAGCTTGAAAGGTTCAGTTATTGTTTCTGCTTATTTACTGGTAATACCGGTACATTGTATGCTGAACAACCAACGACTAGGCTTTTCGGACTGTTAAAACCAAATTTAGACTCAAGGTTTTGATTTTTTTATGATGTGCGTACTACACAGAACATTATTATCTTCAAAAGGGTAGAATTGGTTCTGATCATTAGAGAAGGGTTTGTTAAAAATGATGTAAAACTTAATAAAATGTTAATTGATGTGAAGCGTCTGTGTGATGAAAGAAGAGAACATCATATATGTATAGCACCAGTGGACATCAATTGCAACCCGCAATATTGTATCGTGACTCATAGACCATTCCACCTTCCATTCTCAGTCTGATTCTTTAATCCTCATTCTTCCAACTAGTAGTTACTGGTGTACAAACAACATTATACCATGCTCGAGCCAGGTTCAACAAAAAATATGGAATATATACTCTGGTTGTTCTACGTCACAACAACACACATGTATGTCACAAAAACGTGCGTCTATGTCACTGGTTCTTCTGTGTTTGAAATGTGAGTCAAAACGTTCAAAAATTACCATTACTTTCCAAGATTTTTCTTTGATATTACTGGTGGTGGTATAATTATGTTATTCTCCAATATTATTCTTCATTCAGCAGGAAATACTTGTGACCTAAGGGTTGTCACTGCAAGTCACTACAAAGACCCCTTAGGTCACTCGTATAAGAAAATATTGGGGAATATAACATCTAATTACCCCCTAGGAGAAAGGGCATTAATATCCATAGCGTACACATGAAGCTTATACTTTTCAGATCTTATCATAGATGTGTACATTCATGTATGTTTGGAAAACATAGGCTTGCCACTGGTCTGCTCTTTCCTACCTACATGTACCCATTATAAGTGGGAACGCGTCTTTCAAGCAAGACAATATGAGCTAGCTTATGCCATTAATGTTGACTTACAAATGTATATATTTTGCTGACATCATGCTCTCGTAGAAATGGATAAAAGCTATTTATTATGTAGTTTAGTTCAGATTTCTCAAAGCTTTTATGTTAAGTTTGATCCAGTTTTGATGTTTTTTGTGTCGTGTCTGACACCTGACACTGAGAACAATGCATGAACAACTATTGAAAGGCAGAGTTGTTCTAAATTGATCCAAAGAATTCATTCATTTGGCTGAGATACAGAGATGGCATCATAAATGTACATGTTACTGTGAGTCGTATAGATACCAAAGACACACACCTGAGATACAACATTCAAGGTGCATGTCATTGAGAAACAACACTTTGAATGGATTTCCCCTGGCAAAGTACATCAGATTGATTTGTGAAGTAGTGCTGCATGAGTGTACACGTATGCAGAGACTTTTTTATGGAGTGTGGCCTGTATCTTAGTATACATACATGCCAGGGACTTATTTATATTCAGTCTCTTAAAGCTCACAAAATATTTAGTGTTTCCTACTGAATGTTTATAATGTGTGAAGGTATTGTGAATACAGGTACTTTGGAAAAGGAAATTTAGTCGTTAATGTTTTACAGTGCTATTTTCTAAAGTATTATGTATGGAAATGTATATACACTGTGTGAGTCTTTGAAATCACAGACACTTCCTTTCATCTAATATTAATGATTTTGTATAGAGGTATTGATTTTACAAATAGAAGTAGGTTAATTGAGAACAGTATATGTTTGTGAAAGATTGCAAGGTAAACGAAACGTAATACCAACTTTAATCACACACTAGCTAAAAAAAATGCAAAATTTCAAATTTCAAATACTTGATTCCCAGTATCATACAGTCTAGCAATGAACTCTATGAATTTATATCCTCACATTAAGGGGAACTTGAAAATGTATTCAGGAGGTCAATTTGTAATTTGCGATTCAAAGGAGTACAATCTGCAACTACAAGGGACTCTAATTTTGAAACAAAAATTAGATTAATACAGATTGTTTGTAACTCTAGTACATGTACAGGATGTTTAATTTATTCATGCATTTTTAGCCTTTATCATGGCCAGTTTTACAGTATACCGGTATATAAGGAAATTAAAATCTTCATATTGCATATTTTTCCAGACTATAAAGTCATCTATGACAGAAAAATATATTGCAATTTTTTTAACACGCTTGTCCTTTGTATCACTATGGCATACAGAGGAAGGGGGACGATTAAAAATTTTGCGTAGATTTTTTCTGAAGTTTTTGCCATAATTTTGTTGTGCCCTAAAAAAACAAAAAACAAAACAAAATCAGGTTGATATTATAGTATCAAACATTGAACCTTCTTCTTACTAAGCAGAATAAGAGAGTATGTAAAATCACAAAGAGAAATTTTGAAATATTCTGAAAATGTCTAGATGGAAAGCATAGTTTAAGCTGCTATCCTAAATAATTCAAGTACAAATGATTAAAAAGGTTATTAAAGATGTTATTTATGTATTTATTGATAATTTTTTTATGTTAGTTTAACCAAATTTGTTGAATTCCTTTCAGATTCTATTTAGTATTTACATTGATATATTAAATATTAAAAAACCTGACGTTGTTATTGTTTAAATAATATGTATGCATAATACATTTAGAATGTGTTCAAACAACATATATTCAGTACCCTGGCTACTTTGAGCATGGATGTATCTCACTAAATATATCCATGCTTTGAGTCTTTGTTATGAGGCTGGAGGGCTATTACAATAGCTTCTATTAAGGTAATACAATAGGGGAAACTGTCTTTTACAAAGGTGTTTTTTTTTACTAGTAAAAATTTACTATCCCTGTATGTCTATTCAGTGAACAGGTCCTACACAAACTTTGTTGAATTGTACAATTATGTGAATTACTTTACAACCCGCAAAAATATACCGGTGCATTTGCATGAATGAATTGAGTGCAGGAAACATTTCATGCAAAGACAAAATTAGGTAAAAAACAACTATACAACTGATACAAGAACAACAGGGATGCCTTTGATGTAGGTCCAGGCGATGCTTTTATATTTGTTTATTTATGTGGAAGTTTTGACATTAACATTCGGACTTCATTGTTATGCCACATAGTATTAAGAGTCGGACTCCATTGTTATACCACCTAAAGCATTAACAGTTGCACTCGATAACACATAGCATTCTATCAGTAAACAGAGTTATGGGATTCTAGTAACACTAATTATCTTGTATGTCTTTGCATTTAACTTGTCTCATTCCTGCTTACCACAAGCAAGTAAATACATCAGTGTTTTTTCACAGGTTGTACCTTACACCTGCAACGTAAAGGCAATGAACAAATACACCAAAATATGATGTAGTCTGATTACAGCTGTATGTATACAATCGCCATTTAATAAAGGTAAAGATTTGACTGAGTATCAATCAATCAAGTTGAATTACCATGGCAACATCAAATCTAATGACATCCACAAGTATGTGCAATCATGAAACTTTTAACAGTTCGACAGCAAAGACCCTTAACATCATCAAACAATTCATCATTTTTCTGGTGTTTGGTAATCTACTTATTAAACTTGCATCTGATGCAGTTTGTCGAGGTTTAACACGTGGCACATGTACTCTTCGGTATACTTTTCAAAACTGCAAACAACTTGGAGCAAGACTACAAGTTGCCTGCGAAAATAGTTTTGTTGTTCTTCAACAGTTTCGTGCAAAGTTATATATATTGCTGGCCATTGAAATTTGACTGTTTTGTTTTGTTTTGTTTTGAAAAAATCCCCCCAAAACATTCCCTGTGTTTTTAGTGAACTCAACAGCTGTGTACTAGGAACTGATGAAGACTATTATGAATCATTGTATGATAGACTGACATATTTTGAAATCCTTTCTCATATACTCTGAGCATATATATATAGACATTCGTGTGTCAGCATGTTGTCACACAGTAATGTGTTGAAATAGTGACTACAGAGTTCTTACAGCACAGTGACTACATGTACAGAAGTCCTTTGACATAAGAGATCTTTTAGATACTTTGCTATCAATTTGATAGACAAGATAAGATTTGTTTTGTAATGTATGTGCTCCATCATGAGTGATCCCGCCAACCCAACAGCTCCCAGGACTAAATTTCAAGTCATGATCATGAATGGGGTTTTGAATCCGCAGCACAGACAACAAAATATTACCATAAATGGACCAACACCATAGCTAAAAACCACCTTTGAGTGTATTTTTAATTGGTATATGTGTCACTTCAGTCCAAATATTAATTAATACACATGTATGAATTGTTGCTGGCAAACACAAGGATTACATTTACTATATATATATATGTACTGGGTATTGCCACATGTGTTCGTAGGGAAAAGGACAAATAATCATTTTTGTTCTCGCGAATTTCCAGATTTCTATTATTTTCTGTATATTTCAAATAAAGTTTTAAATACTGTTTCCTTTAACTTGTTTTTTTCTTTCTATTTCCCACCTGATATCACTGTCTTATCTGAGTTTATCAGCTTTGCATTAATTAGTAGCTTGCTAGAACAAACTCTCTATTTGCCCAAATTAATGCATTATGTGTAAACATCCACTGATCCAACTAATGGATTACAGTTACTATATTGAGATACATGTAGGTATGCCACGTGTGCGTGTGGACACCAGTCAGTCAACATGATGTAGTACTTGAATACCAGCATAAAGTTATTTACTCAACAATAGAACCATATTTCTTACCAAAAAATAAACCAGTTTTGTTCATCGGGAAGGACTAATAGTATGCAGATTGTGACTAATGTTTATGACAGAGACTATTGATTGAGTTGTGCAATCCAGTTTCACAATCATATAACCCTGGTGCATGACGCCTGAGAACTGCATGTGACTTATTAACATCACAATTTCATAGAATTTAATAATTTTTTAGTGTGCTCAGAAACTCACTCGAAGGGAGAATTCAGTCAGTTGTCAGTAAATATAATTTATGGCGCTGTCGTGTGCAGGATAGAAATGAAAGTGCTTTGAAAATCATTTTTAGGCCAAGCCAATATATCTGCGTACAAATAAGGGTATACAATGATTTGCTGCAGGTGTAACATTTCTCTATGGTCTATCTTGATGCGGTGATATATTGTGTACGTCTTACAACCTTTGTGTTCACGTAGTCCGATAGAAATATTGAGAATCTCTGCTGTAAAACTCCTAATTAGAGTTTTGTCTCAATGGAAAGATCAGCTCAAGTTTCTGATAGACTAGAGCTGTCAAGGTGGCATGGTGCCAATTAAATTGCATTAAAAATTGCTTTTATAGAACGAGAAATCCTAAGAGGCAGTGATTTGGACGGTGTGAAGTTTGGAATGGTAAATTGGAAACAAACATGGCGTTTCAATTCTATCTACGTCAAACCTTGATCACACAATGATTTAATAATTTGGCGTTAATAATAATATCTCTCTCCGAACATTAAAGTGGCCATATGGATGAGAATTTGGTATTTATTTTGGATTTTTATTTGATAAAACAACTTCACCGTGTTTTTCTACTTGAAAAAATAATGTGAAATAACATATACCAAGTCCATCTTCACATTTCAATAAACGGCAAAACATTAAACAATGTGTAAAATGTTTGTTATTGTACGTACAATAACAAACTTTTTACACTTTGTGTATCTTTTTGCAATGTATTGAGTTATGAACATAGACTTGGTATATGTTATTTTGCATTATTTTTTCAAGTAGAAAAACATGGTGAAGTTGTTTTATCAAATAAAAAACCAAAATAAATACCAAATTCTCATCCATATGGCCACTTTAATGCTGAATAATTAAATCATTGCGTGATCAAGGTCCATAGTAGATGGATCGAAACATCGCATTTGTTTCCAATTTATAATTCTAAACTAACTTTATTTTACTGGCCTGTTGATTTTTAGAACCATGAATAAATGTTCTCCAAGGCAGTATTTTGACTTCAGTTTGATGCCCTAAATGTATGGTTCTAATACACTAACTGTAAGTTCCAGTGCCAATACCTGTATGTTTATAGAATATATAATTGGCAACCATACATTACTTGTTGGACTTTAGTTTGAACATCACACAATCACCCACCTAGAAGTGCCTGCATTTTGTACTGTATACAGAAAAAATAATGTTGATATCAAAACTGAAGTATTTCAATAACACCGGAAATTAACACAGCAAAAAAATGGGCAAATATCCTTACAATTTTGTTCACTAACAGTTGTGTGTATTATATACATGTGTAATGTGATATAATTGTAATAATACATGTATGTAACAGTAAGTAGTAAATGGATACCTGATTGTTACAAAATTATAACAATGGTGGTTCTTTTCAAACATTTGTTTTCAGCCATAAAATATTCATAGTCTGTCTGCTGTTACAGCAAACAGGTGAATACACGCTGATTTTTTGATATTGATAACATCTCTGAAGATGAAATTTGTATAGTACCACGTCTGGTAACTTTTGGTAGATACTGCTTTTGTTTCCAACATGTTCTTTATTTATTTATTTATTTAATTAGTTTTTTCCCCCTCCATTGTTAATTACTTGAACATTCATGATCATACTTGTACAGCAATCGATAACAACGATGATTTTATTTGGTAAACAGACAAAGACTAACTTACAGGTGTTATTTGAACTTGAATTTTGAAAGCAAATTACAATAGAAAAAAAAGCCAATGATTAACTTTTTCCAAAAGTCGAAATAATTAATAAAACGTGTTTTTTGAAATGTGTTTTGAAATGATGGTTGAAATGGTAAACAGATCAAAGATATTATAGAATTTATAGCGTCAATTTTTTTTTCCTGTGCTAGATGTATGTACCACAAAACCAAACATTATCTATCAGGCTACTTACACACTATAGAAACTAGATTATTTTATGAACTGAACAGGTTGGAATAAATTTTATGACCCATTTCCTTGTCATAACTATTCTAACTATTAAAAAAAAAACATTTCCTTGTCATAACTGTATTCCAACTCAACTATTATTAAAATAACAATGCTAGAATTCCCAATAATACAGATTCCACCAATGTTGTTATGTTACTTTGAATTTTGCAATGCAGGAACACCAAATACTAACAGATTTGAATAGAAAGAACCAAATATTGGTGACTATTTTTATGTTTTAATGACAAAGTCATCATATGTTGTAAATCAATTAAATTTTCCATTTTTGTCATAAATTTTATAACTCATAAAAAAAGGAAGTTCACAGAATGACCTATTTATTTTGAATGCTCCCAAAGGAAAGACTAATTATTAAGTACAGTCAGTAATCTTTACCTAATCTTTAGAAACAGAGATCAGTGGACAGCAGGAGGGAGAAAGAGAGAGTCAGTCAGACAAAGAAAGAGAGACAGAATAAGAGTGGAAGGGCAGCGAGATTGTGTGTGACAGATAGAGAGCATGACAAATATCTACTGGCACTGTCCTTCACAATGCACGTGTGTAACTACATTGTACAGATGAAAGACAAAAAGTAAATATAAATATATATATATATACACATGTCAATGATATGAGTATGAATACACTGTACCAGTAAAAATCAATAATTCTGTATCACCCTTTGTGTCAGATTTTATGCAGGATTGCAAGATCAGTGCCTGACACTGTTGAGTTTAACTTATAAACCTCAATATAAAAACAGGCATAGTTTAGCTCAAAGGGACCAGACCTTAAAGTCTGACTCATCTGACCAACAACAAATAAACTGGTTTTGCTTAAATACCATGGACATGGCACTATAACATTACAGAGGACAATTTTAATGCAATGTATTATTTAACACATTATTTATGTTATTGATTGTCGTGATAGACATATTCTCCCCAATAGCTCCCCTTCCCAAGACAGTAAATTGATCCAAATCTCTTGATCATATCTTTCAAGCATATAACCTTTAACTACGTTATCTTTCTACATGATAAATCTTTATGTCCCTGTTGATATACACAGTACAGGTCGTTTTATATGTCTTCAGTTTTATGTTTTCCTTACTTTGCCATTTGCCTTAAATCTTGTGTTTTTATTAACAGTATCGGCTGCTGTTTTTGAATTACCATATTCCCTGTTTGAAGTGAAAACTTGCTCAAGATATAATTACTGACTTCCATCATTTAATTAAAACAATCAATGAGATTTAGTTAGTAGAGTCGTTTTTATCTTTATATTTTTCATGACCCCAAAAAATTGACCTTTTAATCCTTCAGTCCACCAAAATAATTTTAAAAAATCGATGCCCTCTATGGCAGGGTCCAAAAATGTTCACATTATCAGTGGTAGTAATAGTAAAGTGACTTTATTGGAATCTAGTTTTTGAAGTGACCATCTAGCTTTTGTCTGAATTGCTCAGACGTCATGATATCGGCATAATGATGTTATACTGTATGCTACGTAATGACTAGGCGCTTCAAAAATTAGATTTAAATAAGGTAACTTAGTACTACGACTACTACTACTTTATAAAATGGAATCAGGTATCAATTTCTGTTCTACAATATCAATGATGGCAAGATGGCGACCCCACAAATGTGTATCTGTTGTGATAGTTCATTGCTGAAATTCAGGACATTTAATAATGAAACAAATTGTTCATATAGGTTTCTACCTGAATTTAGTTGTCCTTTCTATATAAAGTCATCCAGACCAATGAGTAGGGATTGGAAGTATCACCAACATGTACACATATTTTTATTTTTATTTTTCTGTTGTTGTTTTTTTAATTTAACTGAGCAACCAACACATCCTTTTAAAGGTGTTATGATGAGAAACATAGAAAAAAAAGGGATGTCCTTATATTATACTCAAGTCAAATTTCTATTTAAAAAAATGTAATTTTTCTGTTCTATTTATTTTCAATAGATAACTTCACTGCTTCAGGACTTGCTTCTGTACCTACTAATTTCCTCTCAAACTCTACTATCATTGGTAAAACCACATCAGATTTCACCTCAACAACATCAAATATAACCAAGTCTGAAACTATATTCCCAACAAATGCAACCAGTGCTGCTGTAGTCTTAATTCCAATCGACAATCAATTACCAAACTGCTCACCTCCGGCCATCGATCAATTCCCTCATGGTGCTTTCACCCGTGAACAACGTCAACACGGTGGTATTATCTTACATCTGTTAGTTGCACTGTACATGTTTACAGGACTGGCTGTTGTATGCGATGATTATTTTGTGTCGTCTTTGGAAAGTATTAGTGAAAGTAAGTATTAAATATGTAAATGTCTGCATGCAGTTGCCAGTCTCATTTATTTGCACCAAATTGAAAACTTCTCATGCGGCACAGAGAGACGAGATTAACCAGACTTACTAATGTCATGGTTCCAGTTACATACCTTTCAAAAAATGTAGTGTCAGTCATATTTACAAATACTTATCTGGGATATGCCATTTTCACGAAATCTTGCAGGGTGCTTTAAGTGTAGGGGTGGTTTCCGAAATCTTGCTTTAAGTGTAGGGGTGGCAGGGAAACTGTAGGTCAGGTCTGGTTATTAGACCTATACATACCTATTCAGGTTTGTAGATATTTTTTTACAAATGAATATTTTCCCTGTTGCATGTAGCATGTTGATGCTCTTCAGACCTTTGAACAAGTACATGAGTATGATTCATGTACATATGAGCCATACTATGTGCTTTTTCTTTGTCAAGTGACTTTCCATTCTTTTACAAGTGTTGTGTTTTGGGGTTTCCAAAAATTGCACCCTTACCACTACTGCTGTAATGGCGGTGCGGTAATTGTGTTGGCTTAGGTGTCAGCAGAACCACTCTCACTATACGCTCATTGAGTGATCGCCCTCCCCAAGACAAGGACGGTTGAAAGGCACCCTGGGCCATGGGAAACTGACCATTTGTACGGAAAACAAACTCTATGTAGGGTTTGAAGCATTTGGTCAGCTACTCATAGTATTTGAAAAACTCTTCAAAATGATTAAATACTTGAAATATTTTTGATGTAGAATGTTACAAATATTAGTAAATAATGTAATAAGTAAAGCAAATCGGTCCCAAATCATCAATTTTTTGTAAAAATCAAGTTTTAAGGAAAACTTGAATATATTTAAATATATTATTCAAATCAGTTATGCAAATAAGTTAAGAAGACCCCCTGCAGACTAGCTATTGTGCTGAGCTTCTATGAAACGGCCAAACAATAGGAAATTCCTAGGAATACAAGTTTAAATGCTAGTAGTTTCCTCCCTTTTGCAACATTTAATTGTACTTATAATAAATAATCTTATTTTCAGGGCTTCATTTACAAAGTGATGTTGCTGGCGCCACGTTTATGGCTGCAGGAAGTTCAGCACCAGAGCTGTTTACTTCTGTTATAGGTAGGTCATATGACTATCATGTCATAGGTGATATTGATATCACTTCCTTTTAATAGTAGTTTCATAATTATATGTTGACACTGAAAAAAAAATGTGTTGCCATGACAACCAGAAATTTGAATAATTTCAGTTCTTTTGAAAAAAGAAAGACATGCAAACAAACAAAACATTATGTGAGTCGTCTCATTTCAAGACATCCCACTCTCACATATGTAAATTTCACAAATCCAGAATTTAATTTCAGTCATTCTCTGGTATTGGATAAACAATTCTTTTTTTCAGTGGAGTATATCTGGAAGGAAAAATTAGTAAAGAACTTGAATGTATTTCTATGCCATGCCCAACAATTTGAATGGGGCACCCCCAGTAAACCAGTTTTAGAATGCAGTTAGATTTTTTACCTTCGTACTGCGTTTATAAAAAATAATGATATTTCTAGAGAAATGCACTGTCTGTGGAGTATAAACTTCAATCAATTCTATCGATTAAAAATCATTGATTCTCAAATATTGGAAAGAATAGAATACATTATGAATATGTTATTGCACAGCACACATATTTTGTAAGCATAGCATATGATTTTTCAATGTGTTGATTGTATTTTCATCGATTTTAATACAATGATGTATACAAATGAAATTTAGTTGGGTAACGACACTGAATATTAATTTTTCAATGGGATGATTTTTTTAAAACTTTTTTTTTTCATTTTTTAGGTTTGTTATAGTGATATGTAGATGTGAGGATGCTGAAAAAATTAGTATATAATTAAAGTGGCGATACGCATAATGATGACAAATGGGTATTTATATTGGATTTTTAATTCTTTGAACGACTCTACGATGTTTTAATGTGAAACAGCAACGACCAAATATTTGTTTGTACCTCAATAAATTACAAAAATCTAAAAAGTATGTAAAGAGTTTGTGATTATATGTACAATAATAAATATTTTAAGCATTTTTTAATGATTTTTAATTTTTTCAGTTACAAACAAGGATGTGGTCAATGCTGTTTACATTGCTTTTTCAAATAGGAAAACATAGAAGAGCTGTCTTAAGAATTAAAAATCCAAAATTAGGTCATCCGTTTGTCATCCATATATACACTGTAATGTTTCCTTTATTTTCAATTTTTATTTTTCAATTGATACATTTTGTCAAACAACAAACATACTTTTGTCCTTATTGTTTGGACCCTGGTAAATACATCGATAAATTTGGCAAAAATTTGTCAGTGGAAAAAAAAACACTGGTAGGGGACCCTTGTTCTAATGAAATTAGGAACTCGTGTGGACTTTGTACAACAATAGCGTAAGTAGGCTGTAATTAAAAGAGAAAAACAGAACATGTACTGGTATGTGCCCCTTTCAGAATGCAGAGAAGTGACAGCTTACTGGCCAGGTATTGATGTCAAGGTGCCAGGTAACCGATACCAGTCCAACTAGGGCAGGTACACTGAGGTGCCAGTCTTTATACTAGGATTACATTATAATCATTCTGTATCTAGTTTATCTGTTGTAACATCAGCGTCTATGTTTGTTGGTTGTTTGTTGTTACCACTGGCTAGTTCTGGTACATGGTAGGGGTGTGTGGCCAATGCTGCCATCCCCAGATTCTGTTTTTGACCCATTTTGACCAAAAATCAATACCCCATTTTAGACCAGTGTATTGAAAGTGGGCCACATTTTAGACTCTTCAGCTCTAAAAAAGACTACCCACTTTAGACCAAAGGGTGAGAAAACGTCCCAAAGGGCAGCAAATATACATATAGCCAATGGGGGAAGTACACAGTATACAAAAGTTAACATGACAACAGAAATTTGTATGCTTTATTGTACTGTTGTTTGTAGGCTTATATCTTTATACTTGAGTCTTTTTTTCCTTCGTCGGTTTTTTCATTTACCAGAAAATAATATAGTATTTATCCAACATATCATTTATTCATATATAGTGAGACTGTTAAAGAGTATATAAGCTCAGATTTTACAAATGTGTAGAGACTGAAGTCCATATTCCTAATCTTAACCTGCACTAACTGCAACTGGGAGATTTTGTATCAAATTACCAAAGATATATTCACTAAAAAGTGTTAATGACTTATAAAAAAGACATTGTAGCTGTAAATTTGTGGTCAATATTATCTGTATGTAGTGTAGTGGCAAGTTTAAATTTTGAGTGAAACCTTGGTTTTCAATGTCACAATGTTAAAACTGTACTGGTGTAAACTGGAGTATGATTTTTCAATGAGACAACCACAATATGTTCATTAAAAATTGTTATACCAATAATTAGACATTGTAACTGCTAATCAGTGGTTGATATTATTCATAAGAAGTACAGAAACAGGTTGAAATCATGATTGTTGTTGTTGTTGTTGTTGTTGTTGTTGTTGTTGTTGTTGTTGTTGTTGTTGTTGTTGTTGAGGGTGCTTTATTTTTGCGTATGGACCCAACAATTTGGTTTGATTACTCATGTACGATGTAGACAGCTACAAAAAGTACATTTAACCACAGGTGATGTAATGCTGTTCATGGTGAATGGTATTATGAGCAAGTTATTGTACCTAACAAAACATTTTCGAAAAACCTTCCAGTTGCAGCTAGTGCAAAGGGTCATAGAAAATTCAGAAAAAAATACAATTAAAAAAAACAAGTTTTCATGACCCTTAATATAATAACCTTTCAAATAAAGTATACCAGAATTTCTGAGAAAGTTCCTTAAAAATTGAACATTCTGTAAGTGACACATAGAGGGCGCTATTCATTCATCAACCAAATGAGTGTACATGTATGTCATTAATTTCTGGCTTTGATCATAGATTCTCCAACATGTTGGTGGAGGGTCTATGCTTTGATAAGTTCAATAATTAACGAGACTTGTGAAAGTACAAGTAAAAATGAAAATAACAAATCTAACAATTATTGAGTTTAGCTATGAAAAAGGTGATTGTCACATTGCTGAGATAAATATCCAGTTGTAAACAGAATATTCTTTGTGCTCTTAGACAGTTTTTCCCAATCCATGTCTAGAAATATAAATGAATTTATTTGAACACCTTAAAACCTGAAATACTCCTCAGGGATAGACACTGTGTAACTACTCAGAAGTGTTTTTGGCTGTTCCAATTTATGTCTTTACCCCTTGTAGGATAGCACTCCTTGAGTCTAATTTAAAAAATAGATCTGGTCCACATATCAATATTACTATATTGTGTTGTGTCACCATGGTTTGGGTGATAGTGTGTGTGTGTGTGTGTGTGTGTGTGTGTGTGTGTGTGTGTGTGTGTGTGTGTGTGTGTGTGTGTGTGTGTGTGTGTGTGTGTCAAGTTATGTATTTCTAAGTAATAGGTGGGGAACGCATTTCTGAGGGCACTAGCAATGCAACATTTTTCTACATACTCAAAACAATGGGTGGGGTATGTAACGATAGTTGGAAGAGCTGCGCACTACTTCTCTTAACCAATCACATACGACAAGCAGGAAATAGCACGAAAATGCTTATTTTCAAATGAAAACGTATCAACCATATTAGGAATGTACACATTTGTAAATAGCAAAGCTCATGTATTTTGAGTGTCGGTGCAGCTTGGAATGTTAAAAAAAATTGTTGTAAGTAAAAATAAATGAAAGAAGATGTTCCAGAAAAAACAAACATCCCTGGTAATAACACAGTGATAGCAATGAAAAAATAAGCCTCATGATACTAATAAATGTGTTGTCTATCTTATTATTTACAGGTGTATTTATAACGCATACTGATGTAGGCATAGGAACTATCGTTGGCTCTGCTGTCTTCAATCTTCTCTGCATTGTTTCACTATGTGGGCTCCTTGCAGGCATGGTAAGATTTCACTCACTTCAATTCTGCTCTTATTCAAAGACAAAAAAAAAAATATAGTATCAATGAAACTCATCTCTACAGTGACTATACTGTGGCTAGCTTTTGCCCCTCTTCACATGGTCAGCAAAAAATAACACCTGCATAGTTGCAACAGGGATATTTTTGTTCATGAAATAACCAAAGATATATTAAATGAAAAGACATTGTATCTGTTAAATAGTGGTCAATATTGTTAGAATATTTTCTGAAACTGTTTTGTGTAAGATATAATGATGTATTCAGAATATCATACACCCAGAACAGTATTGAATCACCTGTGGGTAAATGTATGTATGTAGCAGTACCAATATGATGCAATATATCTAATCAAATTTTTGGGTCCGCACCCAAAAATCAGCTCTCAACATGATCACCTATTACTATTCTACTTTTTAGATAAAATAGACCTTTAATTCAACATGTACAACTTCTAATTATTATTATTTTAACAATATCAGTTGTCTGATTGAAAAAATAACACCCAGTTATGGCTATAGTGGAAGTTTAAAACACTACACCATATTGACAAACAAAGTGACCATATTTTAATATCCAAAACAGACTTGTCGTAAATATAGGCTGACTCAGCAGAGTGTGTCAACTGACAGATGGTAAAACGGCAAATGCTGGAAGGGTATAACTCTGCAGCAACCAACAGCCAAAAATAAACCCAGTCTGTAAATATTTATTACTGTGTTTGTGTTATAAATCATCCCACACATACATGAATATAAATATTTACCTTTTCTGTATGTATAAATGATATCAGTGCTATCAATTTCATTTACATCTACTGGTATAATGGAATTTACATATTTTCACAAATACATACCTATACAGTGCCCTCCCCAAGCAAGGGTAATTTGCAAGGATGGCTGCTAATGTACATAATAATGTACATATTAATAACAGTAATTTGCATAATGATTAGCATATAATGTGCGTGTCTTCAACATTGAGAACATTCTCTCACATGTTAGTCATTTCTCTTCATGTGAAATTTTTATAATATTGTCATTCAAAGATTACGAAAGCTGCTAGTCTCAGATCATATAGTGATATATATTCTGACAAACAAGCATAAAGGTTTCAAACTTAAAAAGGAGAACAAAAAAATGAAACTGGTTTGCAGGATTTCTCATACTTGCTAAAGCCAGAAAAGTTATTTTCAATAAGACCCAGCAGCCTATTTTCTTTAAAATAGAGTTAGAAAAGTTGGTGAATCTAGCGACCTTCTGTAGACTAAGTTAAAGTACATGTATCATGGGTAAGTGAACAATGATAGGAGCTTCACAGTCAGCCTCAATAAAGCTTGGACATGGAATTATCAGCAAGGTGTTATCCCATAATGCTTGGGGCAAAGTTTCCAGAGGTTTGAAACTCCCAACATTGTTTACATACCCATGATATGCCTCTCCCCAGTATAAAACGGAGTTGGTCTGATGAGCTAGATTTGATGATTTTTGAAAGGTTGTGGGTGTATAGTGAAAATGCTGTTTGGTTTTTGTGTCCATTTTAGTTAATAAATGTAGTTTGTGTATATTTCTTTTTCAGGTAATCAATCTGACATGGTGGCCATTAATCAGGGATTCTGTGTTTTATCTTATTAGCATATTTGTGTTGATTTTAGTCATGATGGATGGTATTGTACAATGGTAAGTTTATAGCATAATCGTCTATGTATGTATGTGTGTCTGTCTGTGTCTGTCTGTCTGTCTGTCTGTCTGTCTGTCTGTCAGTCTGTCTCTGTCTGTGTGACTGGCTGGCTGGCTGATGGTCTGTCTCTGTCTGGCTGTGTATCTGTGTCTGTCTCTGTCTGTCTGTCTGTCTGTCTGTCTGTCTGTCTTTTTGTTTGTCTGGCTGGCTGGCATGCTGTCTGTCTGTCTGTCTGTTTCACTTCTTTCACTTCACTTTCACATCCTTCTCTGTATCTACTCATAACATAACACACACACACACACACACACACACACACACACACACACACACACACACACACACACAGCAATTTGTGATGAACAATCAGCAGTAGCCAGACTGCTGCAATGTCATCCAGTGTGACAAAAGATGTATTGTACTTACAATCATGAGAGATTTAGTGCAGTGCTCATGTGAAATTTCATTTTTTATTTTAACAATTTCTAAAATTGGCAGATAGGCAAAAAAAGATAACAGAAAAAGTGACATTGCCAGATGAGTGTCACATGTAAATGAGGAAATATTGCTTTGCATACAGCAGTACTCAGCATGGAGTGTTGACAAAAATAAGTAGTAGTCAATGATGGAATTGCAGAGAGAAAGACGACATTACTTAATTGACACACGATTGTATCGTTTCTCCAAATCATTCAAATGAGAATTATAATATTTGTGGGTTTTTTTTTTCTTTTCGTTCTAGGTTTGAAGCTCTCTGGCTGCTAATTCTTTATGTCATTTATATCATTGCCATGTATTTCAATCCAGTACTAAGTGACCTTGCCATTGCTAAAGTCAAATTATGGATGCACAAATATCACAAAGTTTCATTGGAGGAAAAAAGTCCGCTTATGGACGCCAACAAAGAATCATTTACAAATAGTGAAAAGAAAGCTGAAGAAATTGAAATGGAGGACCCAAACGTAAATAACTTTAGGACCCCCTATCACAGTGATAGGAAGCACATAGATGAGAAGCTATCTGTGAGCAAGGACACCCCCAATGGGTCTGTGAACACAACATCAGAGAACAGCGAGTGTCAACAGCTATTGAATGGTGTGGCAATACCTATCGAAAGCAAAGGTAGGACTGACAGACATTTAGAAATTATTCCCCCAGTATTTTTTCTTCATTAATCGGCCAAGGAAAATACAAGCTAAGGGACCTTGTTACTACGGGTTGATAGACGAGTAATGACAAAACTGTATAGGTCACAAGTATATTCCAGCTGAATGAAGAAAAATATTGTGGAAAAAATAAAATGATACCCCTGTGAGCACTATTTATGAAAATTCTTGAAAATTAATGCCGATTTTAAAAGTTTTGACCTGTATTGTAACATCACAGAACCAATGGTAAAGACATGTTTTGGAGATAATCAAAACAACCAGATATATCCCCACAGCACACTATGTTGTATATTGAAGCCATAACAAGTCAAATAGCGCCCTCTGTGATTGATGATTAGAAATGTAGTCGACATAATACAAATGTATGTATATTGATTAGGAAATTTTCTTTTTGTTATTTCTGAGAAGACCTTCTAAATGATAATTTATGTTGTAGACTCTAACGACAAGCCAAGCAATGAGATGGAAGACAGTCCTGAATTGGAATCACCACTAAATGTACCAGATAATCCCTGTAAAAGACTACTGTGGGTGATTGGACTTCCTATCCACATTAGTTTATACGTCAGTATACCAGACTGTAAAAAGGAACGCTGGAAAAACTGGTATCTGATGACTTTTTTCATGTCAACATTTTGGATAGCAGTATTCTCCTACATAATGGTTTGGATGGTCACAGTCATAGGTTAGTATTAAAGTTGGTTTCCTTACCAATTCAGAGATGTGCTTTTGTACCTTGTATATTTCAGTTGATCGCTCGACCTCCTTCAGCTGTTATTTATGGTTCAATAATGTTGAACACACACAGAAACCAATAAGAAACCAATAAAGGTTGTCGGTGGCCGAGTGGTTAAACCACTTGCCTCTTACAACTGTGGTCGGGGTTCAAACCCATTCAGGGTTTGATTAAAATTTACCACAGTGTAAGTAAGGAGATTGTCGTTCAGTTTGACTCTACTGAACAACGCAGGTTTTCCCGTGTACTCCGGTTTCCTCCTGCATTAACACTTAACCCATGAGGGATGGCCCTCTCTGGACTTCTTGGGAGACAAGTGTTTATATACTTAAAGAACTATCCAGTATAAATAAAGATTATTTTATGTAGACTTGTCCACTGATTACACTTAGATTAAACAGCAATGCCCATCCGGTAAAGAAAATGAGGGGATGACAATAGCAAAATATGGTAGAAAAAGTACCGGTATATAATGCCCTCTTGCAATCAGTGAAAAGTTTTGAGCAATAACAGGTGATAAAAGCTGAGTTATTTAGGGAAGGTAAAAGGTAAAAATAATCACTCTAGTTTGGAAACACTACATATTTTGCATAGCCATAATCTGCATGACCCCCTGCAGTGTTTTTTAGTTTATCATGCCATTGAAAGTGGCCTAAATCATAGCCCCTACACCAACCATTGGTGGAGGGTGTATGCTTAAATTTACAATTGTGTCTATACAGTACATGATGTGAGACTTGGTATGATTGTTTCATTGAACTTTTG
Source organism: Glandiceps talaboti (assembly GCF_964340395.1). Lineage (NCBI taxonomy): Eukaryota > Metazoa > Hemichordata > Enteropneusta > Spengelidae > Glandiceps > Glandiceps talaboti. The sequence goes on along the minus strand of NC_135560.1, from coordinate 13,397,060 downwards.
ACCATTGAAAAATATGATTTCATCATTTTTTTTTTTGAATTTAGTTTTTGCACATCTTGAGCTAACTCGATCCATACATATTGTATAATTTATAACGTTTTTGTTCTACCTGTGTAGGTGATGCTTTAAGTATCCCTGATGCTGTGATGGGACTGACACTGTTGGCTGCAGGGACTAGTGTACCTGATGCCATGGCTAGCATTCTGGTTGCCAGGGACGGTAAGTGCAGTTTAGACAAAACAGCATGACACAAAACTAATATTAAAAGTGGGTAAACAATGTTTCCTATTGATGAAATTTTAGTAGTTAGTTAATGTCTTTCTGTTTATACAAAATCTGACTTGCCCAATAAATCTGAATGTGATTAAATTATTTCAACTGCTTTCTTTCCAGGCTATGGTGATATGGCTATCTCTAACACTATTGGTAGCAACATCTTTGATATTCTACTGTGCCTTGGGTTGCCATGGTTTCTTAGGACAATCTCAACCGGTGAAAGCATTTACATATATGGTAGAGGACTAACCTACACAGCCTTGATGTTGTTTGTCACAGTTTTTACACTACTTGTATCAATTTCTCTCAACCGCTGGAAACTGGACAAGAAACTAGGAGTTATTTTTCTAATTCTTTATGCTCTGTTTATGGTGTTTGCATTGATGTATGAACTGAACGTGTTTGGAGAGTTCAACGTACCTACCTGCCCATCAGTTCATTCATAGTGGCAATGAAACCAGTACATTAACCCAATCTTATATTCAAACTGAAAGATCACTGAAAGTACTTTTTTACGCCATGGATTATATACCATACGTTAGCTAATTTGCAATGACTGAAGTGCATGTTCTCTCATAGAGAATAGAAGGGACTATTGTCTATGGTTTTGTGCTGATTTCTGTTGTTTTATTTTAGTCATAAAATGTTCATGGCATTCAGAATTTTCTTAAACAGTACATGAACTTGGCTGGAAAGTAGGACTAGTCCTGGTAGGACTATGTATTTCTACATTCAGCTAGAACATAATGGTGATGTCAGTTTACAATCCAGAATGCTTCTCACAGACTTTGTAGTTCAAAGCCCTTCATGTTATATATGTGAGCCATTTCAAACTGTGTTGAAGCCACCTATGTCAGCCATTTCAGACAGTGTTGAAGTCCCTAAGTCAGTTATTTCAGACTGTGTTGAAGCCACCTATGTCAGCCATTTCAGACTGTGTTGAAGCCACCTATGTCAGCCATTTCACACTGTGTTGAAGCCACCTATGTCAGCCATTCCAGACTGTGTTGAAGTCCCTAAGTCAGCCATTTCACACTGTGTTGAAGCCACCTATGTCAGCCATTTCAGACTGTGTTGAAGTCACCAATGTCAGCCATTTCACACTGTGTTGAAGCCACCTATGTCAGCCATTTCAGACTTACAAAGTCCCTTATGCCATTCATTTCCTATACAGGGAAAGGCGCCTCATCCAGACATACAGTAGTGAGAATATAAATCCTAAACCATGCAGTAGTTACGCTTGTGCAATATGAATCAAAAGCTTTGTTAAAGTGATGCTTGTGCAATATGAATCCAAAGACAATGTAGCTTGATGTGCAATATGAATCCAAAGACAATGCAACAGGAATAGTGGTGCTAGTATAAACATTTTAGATGTTAGTGCAATTCACAACAGTAACATACCAATTAAAAGTTTAACACAAAATATATCAAACATAAATAATGATTTCCAGCATTACACAGGAAAGATTTATTTAACAAAATCAGTGAAATAAAAGACCAAACTGAAATGTGCAATCAAGGAGTCAACCCATTAGCCTGGAAGTCAGGCAATGAACAAAATATATTCTCTATGTATTAGATGTTTCAGTGTCGTGAGTAGATTTATAAGTGATGAACACAAAACTAAAGTCATTCATTCTACATGGTATTTTTCATATATTTTAAACTTCTTTGTTATTACAAAGTATTATACAGGAATAACACATTGCAACTTGATGAAATATATTTTTTGTATGAAAGAGATCTATAGCCTGTCAGACAGACGCTCAGTTTGATAGAAAAGTAAGCAGAAAGATATCGTAAAAAGAAATAGGCCTTTGCAGACTGCAAACAGGAAATTGAGAATACAGCGCCCTCGCTCAAATTGGGGGTATCATCACCTCATAGTACCGTTTCTTAAGAGCTTTGTCCCTTGGCATTCTATAGAACTGTAAATCAGGGATGTTTTCGTATTCAGATATCGAGGAAAGCAGCAGTGCTTTATGATTAACCGAGTAACCTATACCATGTATACTCCCAAGGTACACACAGACAGGAAGTAGAGCGCCACCATGGCAAATTTTGGAAAGGCCAATTGATGATCTTTTGTTTGTTTCTCAGCATAGTGGATCAGTCAGTCAAGTAAACAAAAGTAAAAAAAAAAAAAAGCAATTACGTATGTGTTTATTAGTAGTAAATGTGTTTTTCCATTCATAATGACACTTTTATAGCTGCACTAGTTGTAACTTAGGCCAAAAAAAGAAAACAAATTGTTTCTGGTTAGCGCATGCATCATTTTACCCTCATGTTGGCCTTTTTTTCCCATGTTTATCCAGCCCATGCAGTCTACAGATCCAGTGGGAAACACAAAAATAACCCTCCCTACTTCATTGAAGACAACTGCAGAGCCAATCATGAACAAGCAAATGACATCTGACCCACATACACACTTGCTCTACAGTACTAAATAAAAAGAACAGTAACTACCATAAATTGTCGATTGAGTGACAGGTTTGTTGGGGGAAAAAAAAGGCATCGTCACACCACTTTCGACAAATTGTCCTAACCAGAAACAATTCTTTTTTTTCTCTTTTCTTTTTGGCCTTAGGTATTATTTTTTCTATCACACAACCAACAATACATATGTGAACGGAAAACTGTTAAAACACCAATAATAAGAAACTGGATATGTAAAGGGTAGAGGTCTATTTTATCCATAAGTAGTAGTACAGTAATAGGTTTGAAATCATGATTGCATTGGGTTTCACATTTTTGGGTGTGGACCCCAAAATCAATTGGGTTTATTGTACCAGATTGTGTGTATACAGCTACACTAATATGTTTATCCACAGGTGATTCAATACTTTTCAGGGTGTAGGATATTACGATTAAGTCATTATATCTTAGAAAACACTTTAAGTTTGTAAAATATTGAAGTTGCAGCTTTAACAGTCTGGATTTGGTAAGGTTAATTTCAGATGTGACAATTGTTGTCAGAAGAATACCAAGTACCATTTGACTTTAGGCGGTAAAAAATAATTGACATGTGTGTTTCCGATAATATGGCCTCAGAAAATAGGATAGGTAGGTCGTTATTTTATTTTATTTTATTTTATTTTATTTTATTTTATTTTATCTTTTACCTTTTTGATTGTTTTTATTTTTGAGAAATATTGCTTCGACCCAAATACAAACAAATTGTTGGTCAGAATACCCCCATCTGTGATAGTTGAATGAAATATGTACAAACATCGCTGGGGAAAGAAAACAGACATGCATGAAAGTCATGAAGACAAAGAATTTCATATCTTTTTGTTTTAAATGTTTAAAAAAATGTTTAGGGTCAGCAGGTTAAACTAGGATCAGTCCGGTTATCAGAGACACATTTTTTTATTTTTTTTTTGCCTCGTTATAAAGGTACAAGTTTTCACTGCGATACTTTGTACAGGGACTAGTCTGACATTACTATCCAGACACCATTTACACCATAGAGGGTGTTTTTTTTTTTTGTTTTTTTTACAGTTTTTCACATCAGATTAAAAAAAACCAGCATCGTTGGGGTGATTAGAAACAGATGAGCAAAGTGTCACCCTTAGAGAATACAATGATACAATACATAGATACCTTAATTATTAGATTTTAAAACTCTGAAATAATACCAACAAAGTTATTATCAAAATGGAACTTTAAGACAAGTCCAGGGCCACAAGTAGATGTGTCTCCTGACATCAGCTGATAGTAAAATAACACAACAAAAGGCAAGAAGTAATTTAAAAAAAAAAACAGAGAAGGCTTTCAATGTCACTTGTTGTTGCCCCTCAAATACTTTGAAAATGAAACAATAAAAACCAAATAACTTGTCTTTAAAACAATAAAAAACCAGTTGCGTTAGATTCAAATTTGTTGTAATTTTGTTCTTTTGTTTTTGGCTGATTTAAGCAAATGTAATTATTGTATATTATTTACTAAATTGAATTTCTCATTTATGTCATAATAAGAACATGATTTATATATGTGCCAGTGTGCCATTATGTTTCAATAACATTGAAAAATATGAATTCTTTCAGATACAGAAGAGAATTTAAATTATTATAAGTTAAATCAAGGTGGTTTTTTTTTTATAGAATTATACTTTAGAACTTGTGATGTTTCAATTTTCTTTGAGTTGGTTTCCTTAGAAAAGAGTACTAGAGATTTTGTAGTCGAGGTAATGCGTATAGAGTTACAAATATAATGTTAAAGTTTGTAGTCTTTTTTTTTATATCACATTATTTTTAAAAATGTCTTCATTACCGCTTCGTGTGTTACATGTTTTGTTTACCAGTACCTGTTCAGCAAGCTATGTTTTGGTGTATTTCATAAAAATGCCATCCGTGCTGGCATGTATGGCCTGCAAACTAAAACCCTGTTCATTGTAATTAGTAAAACTAGTTTCTATTGCTGTGTATATTTGCATCATTCTTGGTTGATTATCTAATGTATGTACAAGGTATGGTATGTACAATGTACATTTCAGTCCAATACAACCGATACACTGGTGCATTTGCTTGCATGCATGTGGTAAGCAGGAATGAGAGACAAGCTTCATAGACGTACAGTGTTATGTCACTGTTATTCGCTTCTACTGTATATGAACCCTTTAAGGGTTTGGTTTCTAGTAAGTCGATGTAATTACAACCCAAAAAGTAGGTGTCAGCCTGTAAAAAGGGGCACAAGCTGAGTTTATAAGTATGCATATAAAGATACTCATAGTACTGGACCTACTGAAGCAAACTTAACCACCACTCGCAATTAACTGAACTCAAACCTGGTATCAAGATATAACTCATAAATGACCTGATGACAGAATTTATCATACATATCAAAAAATGTTCAGGGAATCAAAGCCATGCAATTAGCAGTTCTAACAATGCCAGAAGACAATTGTAATATTATAGAAGACATGCATCAACATCAACAATATACTGGAATGTGGTACTGGGTAAGTATTTTCACTTGGATAATATTCTTACAAACTCAGCTTGTGCCACTTTAAGGGTTAATTAAGTTTTGAATAAGATAAGGAACTATTTCAACTAGTTGTGATCTGATGAAAAAAATATGTTAAGCTATGTATAAATATTATTTATTCTCATCAGCTTTGTTACTTCAGCTTATCAGACGTCTGGATTGTTTTCTTTGTGGCAAGTCTGCTGTTTCCTTCAATAAAGGGGGGGGGGGACCTTCACATAGAAATAAACCAACTACATTTACAGTATCTATAGAAATATATATACAGATTTTTTAGATTGACATGTGTTCAATTTCCAGGGACAAAGGTGCTTTGAATTTTATTTGTAGTTTAGAATTTTATTTATTGTATTATGGTATTCGATTGTGATGGAACAAATTACAATGTACAAAGATTCCAAATCGCAAATTATTTCAAGGACTCATTGATGACGAAAGGAATTGAAGAAAAAAAATCTTGCATAGCGCCCTCCTGTGGTGAAAGTTTATTTTTCTTTTGTACACGAGGCATTTGAAATTTTGCGAACAAATCAAGTAAAATGGAAGCCACTGTAGTGTATAATTATGTCATCAACGTGTTTTACTCATGTTTATTACTACATATATTGATTCACAAGAAAGAATTATGCAGTAGATGAAGTTAGGGAAGTTTAATATGAATGGTGTAATGTGAATTGTATTCAACATAATAGCTTACAAGTATGACCATGTATATCACTAAACATATCATTATTAAAAGAACAATAAAATATTCTATCATCTTAAAAAATAGTGTTTGTTTCTTATCTTGAATTATTGTCCATACCATCCAGTGCTTGCTTGGTGGTAATAAACTGGATCTGACAGTGATCCAAATTTAATGGATGTGTTGAGTAACCAGAGGTGTGAAAAGGTCACGCACGCACACACACGCACACACGCACGCACACACACGCACGCACGCACAAACACACACACACACACACACACACATACATACATACATACATACACACTCATACATAAATACATACATACATACGTACATACACACACACATACATACATACATACATACATACATACACACACGCACATACATACATACATACATACATACACACACACACATACATACACACACGCACATACATACATATACATACATACACGTGCACATACATACATACATACATACATACATACGACTACATACATACATACATACATACATGTACGTACGTACGTACATACATACATACATACATACATACATACATACATACATACATACATGTACATACGTACATACATACATACATACATACATACATACGTACGTACGTACGTACGTACGTACATACATACATACATACATACATACATACATACATACATACATACATACATACATGTACATACGTACATACATACCTACATACATACATACATACATACATACATACATACCTACATACATACATACATCTTTAAGTAAACCCTATCAGCATCCTACATAAGAGTTGTTGACAAGCGATTAATATGTAAATGGCCTGGACTGTTTATTCACACTTTACACACGGACATCAATCCGGTGTACACAATACCAACAGTAGACAATGAGTTCAGCTAAATTCAAAAGAATTGAATTGTTAGTGTATTTTTCAATTTGGCAAAAAAATAATTACATGCCTTTCCTATGCAGCTGCATGGCTTCAATGTTTATGCGGAAGAGAGAGGTTCTGGGGGTGATATCAGGTATTTTTGGAGGAATCGGGTTTGCTCAGTGGAAAAAGAAATTTGACTTGTGGTCAACTACAGAAATAAAAAAAAGAAAGTTATTATAATATATCGATTATTATATTCAAAATTATATTGAAAATAGAATTAGCTAGATAATTATATTTCATTTACAGGGTACCAGTATATAGATGTATATACCAGTGAATCTTACAGGAATGTCTTATTATTTCCATAGGAGGTCTTGTCGTTTTGACGACTTGGTTAGGGAATCCGATCCTTCCAGATTTTAACTGGGATTTCGAATGATTCTCATTACATTCTTACTCTAAGGTGATCCAGTATCGTTCTGTATATATAAACGGTCACATTGACTCGACTACACACTCACAATCAGACACGGGTATCATTTCGGACATGACGATGTTATCCGACAGCAAACAAAGATGGAAGTACCGTCGTCGCAGTTCTGGAAACCTTCTTCTTGTCTTTTCTGTGTGTATCGTCGTTGCTGTCATATTTGACGGCATATTGATCATACGAGGAAAAACGGCTTCGAATATCTCGTCACCAAACCATCGATTGAAACGAGAACTCATAGACTTTGAAGTCAAAAAGACAAACCACAGTGGTAAGCCAAGTAACGAAATCGTATTATTATTACATGAGATTTCTCATAATACATCCATGAATGATCATTTTAAAGATAACGAAATATTACCGACAGATATAAACTTGTAGATGACTATCATAAATGTTAAAGTTTATACTCTTTACTAGCCTATACGTACGTTTTGAATCATTAATATTCTACGTTGCACTATATGGATGAGGATTGATATTTATTTTTGATTTTTGATTTTATAAAACAATGTCATCATAGCTTCCTACTTGAAAGTGAAACAACATTATGCTAAGTCCTTATTTGTACCACAATAAATTACAAAAGATTACTTTAAAAAATGGGTAAAATCTTTGTTATTGTATGTATAATAACACCCTTTTTACACATTTCTTTAGCTTTTTGCAAAATATCGAGTTACAAATACAGAGTTGGTCAATATTGTTTCACACTGATTTTACAAGTATGAAACAATGATAAAATTGTTTTATAAATTAAAAAATCCAAAATAAATACCAAATCCTCATCCATATGACCACTTTAACTTTTAGACGGTGACATATTACGTGTAAATCATATTTTACAACCAATAGATTGACAGTAGTTATGTTTTATGTTTATTTGTGCCAACTACATGCGATTGAAGCCAATCACTGCGTATACATTTTAACCCAAGACTTGTATTCGTTGGGAAATACAAAATAATCAATAATACATTTTATTCAATTTAAAAAATAAAATATAAGTGAGGTGTGTGCTACGAAGTCAGGTCAAAGGTCAAAATATGGTATATACTTATAATATAGTACTTCTACAAATCGTCCACAGTACTGTTTGGGAGGTGTATGCAAAATCCGTACATGGACTCTAGGCTATATATGGCGTTGAATAGTTTCAATCGACGGCTGAGTTCATCAATGGATTCTCAGAATGATATGTGTGGGAATGAGTTCCCGTATATTTTTCTACCATTGATCTGAACATAGCAGATTAAAATCTCAGGACTCTCACTTTGTTTCTATTGTTTTAAAACACGCATAGCTTTAACAAATATACCGTCCCAACATTTCGAGAGGGATGGCGTGTTTTCACTTGGAATTTAACTAAATATGAAGGCGAGAGAAGAATCCAAAGCCTTTCCCAGCTAGATTGTTCCAAAAAATATTGTCACTACAGTCTTTCAAACATATTGGAATTAAAATAAATTTTGATTTATAGTAAATTGTTGTTGTTGTTGTTGTTGTTGTTGTTGTTGTTGTTGTTGTTGTTGTTGTTGTTATTATTATTATTATTATTATTATTTTGACACGTAATTAAATTCAAACAACAAACAACGACATCACTATAAAATGACCAAACTCTGTGAAGCCGTCGTTAGTTTTATAACCAAAATAATGCTCTGATTAATAATAATAATAATAATAATAATGTTGGTTTTTATATGGCACTTTCCCACTCTGTGCTCAAAGCGCTTTACAATTATTACCTCTGGCTCGGATCTATATCGGCACAACGACCCTTTATACTTCCTCATTTCCCTTGGGAGCAAACACTCCGTTGCAGCCTTTATAAGCGCATAGAATTAAAGCATTCACATTGCAACTTCTATCCTACCAAGTCCCCAATTATACAGCTGGGTTGACCTGAGGCACAGTCGTGATTCAACTCTTGTCCAAGGACTTTAGCCACTTAGCAACAAACGGCAACGATGGGGCTAGAACCTGCAGATTCCAAGCCGACCACTCTAACCATTCGCCCATCATGACTCCACACATATGAAATAGAGGGAATCGTTGTTGATATTTTTAAATCACGGGCAGGTGGTCAAGAAATCTCTATTTTTGTATTTTGCGCATGTAATAAGAGATGACAACCTTAAATTAACCTGAAGGTGTAGTGATTTTGAGAGAAATTTGTCATCGTCCTGTGAGAAATTCTGAAGTCTGCTCAAGATTTATTATATATTTAGTCCAACCTTTGTGCTTATTAGGAAATTGTATCACTCCAATCTGGAATAACAAAAGTCATAAAAAATATCTACAGAAAATACTACAAAATGATAACTTGAAAAAGGCTGAAGTTAGGAATAGAGAAATATCGACCGCTATTCTGAGACGTACTTTGCGAGGATTGGCGTTGGAATCTAAAATCTGGTAAAACTATTTTCGTGGGAAAATGAGATATGATCACCTAACCAAATGCAGCTTTGTAATAAATCTTGTAACACAAATGGATATATAATGACATAATTTATCAGTGAATCTTTTAAATGGTTCAAATTTTTTCATTAAAATAACGTCAGACTCATTATAGTGCCATGGTTACATTGCTTCCCCATATATCAAAGTATGCCACTTGAACAATTTAAATAGCAAAACTGTCTCTGTTATCATTCAAGAACAATGAATAGCTTTGATGTATTTTCAATATAGGTAATAAATCTGCATATATATGGCCTTCTTTACACCGTTATGTACAGGTAGTTTGCTTTGTTCCTCAAGTATCATTCATCTAAACGGACAGGCAACAGAATTTCCGGTTTGGCAGCCTTGTACTTTCCGTTGCACACAGACCGAGATTTTGCTCTAAAGCAACAATCGTGTGTTGTACGGCCGGAACTTGTTATAAATCTTTGACATGTTAACAGCTGCAAATGTTCAGTCAACGATGATATACTAACACAGTGCAGCTAAGATATCTAACCAGATATTCCAAGGACAACATTTTTTTTGGTAATAACTAAAGATACATTTGAAAATCCATTTCTCCTCAATTCAACTACAGATAAGGAAGTGTCTCTGATTCATCTATCTAATGTGTCCACATTTAATACCATTCATCCTTCTATTCAATGACCCACCTGCCAACCCATGCCATTCACCAGTCTTATCACTCGCATCAATCAGTACATGTGTTACGCAGTATGTGGGTATACATGCAACCGATCGTACTCGTTGTCTTGTCAGCCAATTCGGATTGCCTGTAACAAAAACAAACAAACAAACAAACAAACAAACAAACAAACAAACAAACAAACAAACAAACAAACAAACAAACAAACAAAACAAAACAAAACAAATAAAGAAAGAAAGAAAGAAACAAATACTGTAAAGTCAAAACGAGCATTTATTAGTTTTGAAATGTTTTGTTTCAGAATATCATATTGTTCAATAGCCGATAACTACATGTAGTACCCTCCTATGTATCTATATTTCCCCAAAGGAATGTCGATTGTAGGAGGTCTACCTCGTTTACAGATCGTTGTCACACGCTGTTTAGTTCTCTGTCTACTGTTTTACATGCTGGGACCACGATAACTTTACATCTATAGTGTGTACAAAGTGCAGACACCATTGCCAATGAGGGAGAAGCATATAAGCATAATACCAAGTAAACAATGCTACTAAGTATTAAACTCGATATAATCATTTCACAAGTTTTGAGATTTGACCACTTTTCGGAGGGAAAAATCGCACAGTTGATTGATTATGTTTAATGGCTCTGTCAGGAAATGATGATTAACGAGTTACTATATGGTTGAACCACTCATCAAATATAAATAGAGAACGCTTACATTATAGGACGTTCTTGGGTAAGTATGTAGGTCAAAAGAAATATATAATTACCATGTCAGTTTTATGAGTTATAGCAAGAATTTTCTACGGTACCTAAGAGGTGGAATTTTAAACGAAACGTCAGAATAGGTGGACGGAAAGAAATTGCAAAACCAAAACTATCGAAGTACACACTTTTATCTTTTACCGAGTTCTAGCACAGGTGTCGTTCTAGCCTCCCCCACAAAGTGTGCATTCTCTAGTATCTTGGACTGATCTTCGTTTATTCAACAAACTCATATTCGGATTTAATTTATCTTCAGAGTTTAGTTTTAGAATAGGGTGAGGATGGATGACAAATACAAGACTTAGTATGACACATCATTTGCAACGAGGACGTGCTTTAACGAAAACAAACCACACATTCTGATAAGTTCAAATCTGAATATTGTGGACAGAATTTTAGTAGGATTATTTTTATGTGTGTGAGCATAGACGTCTATGGTGTAAAAGTTCATCTTATTGTTTTATCCCAAATAGTAACAATTATAACTATTAAATTTAATTTACGTAAGTTGGTGTGAATACCGGGGGTATTGCACCTTTGTTCACGGCCATACACAGACACACTCAAGTTGTTTGGATTCTTTAGATTGATAAAAACAAAAATAGAATCCTTAGAAGTAAAAACAAATATAAATGATTACAAACTATCAATAAACGTGTAAAAGTAATACTTTCTTATATCTAGTATCGTTATATTCATCGGATTTTCACCCAGTTTTCTTTTCAAAATGCGGTAGAACGAAAAAAAGAAGAAAAACATGCACAGATTATAAGTATGTGTTGTCCTCGAAACAAACGAAACTATTAAAACTGCTTCAACACACCAGATAATTTGGTGTATTCTCGTCTCTTTCGATATTACAATCAAATCCAGATCACTTGATCATTGACAGAAATCTTACAGTGATCGCTACATATCAGTTTGTTTTGTCTAGCATGACAAAGAAAATCTTTCCAACATTGCTGCATTGAATTGTCTTGCTCGAAAAATAAACTAACTTCAGCACATTTCGTGTGAAATACCAGTAGCAGACGACAGTCAAATTATTTCCATTGTAACTATTTGGTAAGATAATGACGTCTCGTCCGGGCACAGAAAATGTAGCGATATTTAGTAAGATATTTTGTCAGGCCAGACGACGTTTCTCTGTTTCAGGTGACCTGCTTTTCATTGTAAATTGATATTTGACCTTTGACCTTTGTTGAGTAGTGACTTTCACTGTCGTCATCATTATAGAGACGCTATCTCTACGAGAATTTATTGTAAATGTCAGATGTGATGGCTTAGTGAAAAATGACATCACACTGATAAAACCTTTTCTCGAGTTCTTCCACGATTTCATTCGATTTTCTAGCGAATATATAATCACTTGATACTTCGTCAAGCCCTGAACGTTAATATTTAAGATGCTGTATACAAATTTTGATACACAAAAAATTTGTAAATATATATATTTTTTTTTAGTAATTTCTACTCACAGAATCAAAAAAAAAATCAAATGAATCCTAGATTTTGGATTCACTTCCCAGACTTTTTTGACTGTGAGTTTAAATTTTCATTACTAAGGATGAACCCAGAGTCTATGAACATTCATTGTCGCATACTTTTTTGAAAACTCTTGTTGTTGTTGTTGTTGTTGTTGTTGTTGTTGTTGTTGTTGTTGTTGTTGTTGAAGGGATAAAATGTGCTGCCTGCTGTGTTTGAAATTACACCATAGATTGGGGAAAACATTTGCGATCACGACATACAGTTTGTATATATGAGCACTTAAAGTTAACGTTTGTATGATTCCACTTACAATGTTTAACTTCCATATGTACCTCATTTGGAAACTAGAAGTATTTTTCTATGTTAATCTTTTCGAGCAAAAGAGTAATGTTGCCATGACAACAGCATTTGTTATCTTGTGTCAAATTCGATAATAGCTTTGAGGTAACCATGATAATATCTGTTCCATCATTCTGCTTTTAATGGACGCACTGGTATGTTTTGTTTTACATTTACAAATCTGATATGACACGGACGTCTAGACAGCTAGATGTACAAAGTAATGCACATTCATTATCTAGAATTGGACATTTCAGTTATCTGACCGTACCGTCATCAATTCACCCACTCTCTGATGGTGTCATCCGATAAACCAATCCATAAAATATTAATCTAGGTCGCAATTGTGGTTGTTTTACGGATATCATTAGATTGGAGATATCACCTGTTCCATTAATGCCATCTTTCGAAGTATTTCGCATTCGCATTCGCATTCGTATTCGTATTCGTATTCGTATTCGTATTCGTATTCACATTCATATCCATATTCATAGTCACATTCCTATTTGCTTTTTCACATTCATATTCATATTTACACCCGTATTTCAGACGTAGCTGTTCCAACAAATTGTACAACACCCGCCGTTGACCAGTTTCCCGTTGGATTGTTCAGCATTTATCAACTTCACCGTGGGGCCATCGCCTTACACGTCATAACGGCTTTGTATATTTTCTTCGCATTAGCTTTGGTCTGTGATGAGTATTTCGTGCCTTCTTTGGAAACTGTATGTGACAGTAAGTCATAGTTTTACAAGTATCTGAATAATCTCCAGCATACAATGAATATCAATCAAGTTTATGTTTTTTTGGGAAAGGTTAAAGTGGCACAAGCTAAGTGTTTATAAGGTTTTCTGTTTGCATGAAATTACTTGCACAAATGAAGTCTATTTACTATCCTAGAGTACTGTCGATGTCGCTGTATACCTTCTATGATATCATATTTTGTGTTCTGACATTGTTAGAACTGTTGATTGCATAGTAAGGAGTTCTCGTACATTTTTGATACGTATGATAAATTACGTCATCATTAATAAGGTATATCTTAATACCAGGTTTGAGTTCAGTCAATTGCAAGTGATGGTTAAGTATACATCAGTAAGTAGAATACTGTGAGTAGCTTTTAAAATGCAGAAATAACTACATCCCAAAAATATATAAACTCAGCTTGTGCCCCTTTAAGGTCTTTCAGGACTTTGCTTCATCATGTTCACGGAATTCCAAATGTGACTGGAATGCAAACTAAATTATGTATGATCTCTCTGTGGAACCATTACAGATTATTATAAGTCACCACACATTGTTTTGATTGTTTGTTTTAACTTACTATCAAATCAGAGTGACTGTCAGAGTGACTGTAGAGTTTCAATTACTACCAGATCAGAGTGACTGTAGAGTTTCAATTACTTACTACCAAATCAGAGTGACTGTCAGAGTGACTGTAGAGTTTCAATTACTACCAGATCAGAGTGACTGTAGAGTTTCAATTACTACCAAACGTATGTCGACATGAATGTAGTTAGTATACGTGTGACAGACGGGTATGGGGGCTCACATGTATAATTGATATTAGTTTAAATATGCAATATTGTGAGTGTGTCGCAGTTTAAATTGTAATGATACTCAGTATTACAGAATTTACTTAACTTTGTAACCTGTACAAGTAATATGATAGGATAAGTTGATCATAGTCCCCATCTCTCCTCGTTTAGTGTTATCCCTACAACCTGACGTTGCGGGCGCTACATTTATGGCTGCGGGAAGTTCTGCACCAGAATTCTTTACGTCTGTGGTAGGTAAGTAAGTGGGATAACATACTTTTCAAATCACCAAGAAACCAACTCTATACTATACTTGCCAAAAATACTTTCCCTTCGATTAAGAATCATTAGTTCGTGATCTGGAAGACACGGTACTTAAAGTGGTACAGGTTGAATTAATTAGGCCCCGGGGGAGGGGAGGGGGATTTTACTGTTATATCTTAAAATACACTTGTAATAATTATGATAACAACTAATTTATTATTTTCTAGGAGTGTTTGTTTCTCAAGATAATATTGGTCTTGGTACAATCGTTGGGTCGGCAGCCTTCAATCTTTTATTCATCGTTAGTTTTTGTGGCCTCTTCACTGGAATGGTACGTAAAAAAAGTGTGGTATCTAGAGTCGAGTATTTTGTAGTCGTGTATTTGTAGTATCGACATTCATCTAGGAAATGTTCATACTATCGCTTGTTTATGTTAAACGCGGTCAAAATATGATGAAAATTGATGAACGAAACTGAATCGAATTATCAAAAAAAAATCTTAGTTCGATCCTTTCATTTGACTTAAATATGATTTGAGAAGAATTATTCTGTGAAAGTATATCAGCGTGTGCCTTTATGTGCCGCTATGAACACATAAATTCACATGGCTATGCTCAAAATTGATGCAAATAAAATGTACGCAAACAAAGGAAGCGAATTTAGTGATTTCATTGGAAAAAAACATGATGGCAATGAAATGTCCTTTTTCACATAGGCATGGTGTCAATTATATTACATATACATAATAATGTCAATTTTTGTTATTGGTTCATTTTACCGAGAAGAACTTCAAGGGAAGAAGTATATTTATAAGAGAAGCTGGAAGATTTTAGAACAGACCGAATCATGTCATGGTATATTCCGGTCTATACAAATAGAATGTACAACATCCATGTAGAAACTTCGTTGCAATGTCAATCATCATTTAATTATGCACAATTACGTAAACATTAGAACACGGTCTATGAATGATATGATACAATAATGAATTTGAACACCTAAAGATGGACTTCTCTGTCTGTCAGACAGAGAGACAGACAGACAGACAGACAGACAGACAGACAGACAGACAGACAGACAGACAGACAGACAGACAGACAGACAGACAGACAGACAGACAGACAGACAGACAGACAGACAAACAGACAGACAGATAGACAGACGGAACGATGTATCTGTAGATCCATAGATAGATAGATAGATAGATAGATAGATAGATAGATAGATAGATAGATAGATAGATAGATAGATAGATAGATAGATTAGACAGACAGACAGACAGACAGACAGACAGACAGACAGACAGACAGACAGACAGACAGGCAGACAGACAGACAGACAGACAGACAGACAGACAGACAGACAGACAGACAGATGGCAATACTGATACATTTCTTTTGTAATTTTCTATTTCACATACTGACAAACACCAGGTGATAAACTTGACATGGTGGCCAGTCACTAGAGATTCAACATTCTATGTAATCAGCATAGGTTTGCTTGTCTACGTCATCTCTGACAATCGTGTCTTCTGGTAAGTACGGCAGTTATATTATTTAACCAATCCACAATATGTATTTCTATAAAACTAACAGCAAAACTAGTAAACCAGACCCAAATGAAAAATAGAGAGTCCAAGCAAAACTTGACTCGAAATAGTCGAAGGATCCAAAAATTGGATGTCTCGTGATTATTGTGATAAGAACATTATCACAGTAACCATGTAGTTGATTATATATATATATATATATTTTCAAATAGTTCCTGTTGTAACTAGTACAAAGAGAAAGTCTGACGTTTTGAGTAAAGTCATGGTGACAGTACGTGTCAACATTTTTTTGCCAGATGTAAGAGGAAAAAGTGGCCGAGACTTATGTAAAGGGAAGAATTGGGAACATATCATCAGCTGACATTAAATTCAGAAACAAACCCGATTTGAAAAAACCCCAACATGGTTGATATTTTTTTTTGAAATATAAGAGAAAGGACTTGTGTTTGGTCACTAGGTACGAAGCTCTATTACTTCTTCTAACCTATACCTTGTACTGTGTGGTAATGGTTTACAATCGACAACTGAGTTCCATTGCAATTACTGCGTGGGAAAACAAAACATTTTGTCAGGAAGTGACTGAAGAGAAGAACTTATTGAAGGAAAAGGTTCAGACCACTGACTATGATGCAACAGATGATGTCAATGAATCGACTGATGAACAAACTACAGCTACGGATTTAGAGGGCGCTGTTGATGAAGGAAAAGGACCAAGTGATGCCGGTTAGTTATTTAAAACATTAGTGCAGATGGAACTGTTCCACCTGACAAACCAAACATTCATTAGCTCCTATATACATAAAGGGACCCTGATTCCACGGTTCTGCCTGCCTGCCTGCCTGCCTGCCTGCCTGTCTGTCTGTCTGTCTGTCTGTCTGTCTGTCTGTCTGTCTGTCTGTCTGTCTGTCTGTCTGTCTGTCTGTCTGTCTGTCTGTCTGTTCGTCTGTTTGTGTTATCATTTTCTCAAATTTTCTCAAGGTTTCAAATAAAATGAAATTTTGTGAACGTATTTTTGGTTGATTTGTTTAGATCTAATTAGATTTTGAATGAAATCGTGCAAATTAACTTCTACGATTTGCATATCATCAAACAGCTGGAATTTAAATTTGTTGTTTTCCAATTCATCACAAGGTGCAGACCAAGATGATATCAACCCATTTAAGTTGCCGACAAGTGGACGCATAAAGCGTTGCATGTGGTTTCTTGGCTTTCCATTACAAGTTTTGATGTTCTTGACGATACCAAACTGTCGGAAGAAGCGCTGGAAATCGTGGTATCTGCTAACGTTCTTCATGTCGACGTTGTGGCTGAGTGGGTTGTCGTATCTCCTTGTTTGGATGGTGTCTGTTATAGGTAAGTCGCAATGACTCTAGTTACTCACGTGCTCCATTCAATGTCTAATACACCAATGTCACTATTTGAACATGCATGGAACACAAACTGCGCACGCGCCTTTACCGTCAGGTTGGCAGCGTTGAATAAATATAGTGAAATAAGGCGAAAGTGTAATGGTGTAAAAATGTGATAGGTCGGTAGAAAACCCACCTTGTGTTCCGATGGTATTACAGAAAGAATTCCTTCGTGGTACCCAAAGAATTACACAGGTACAAAGTTAGTATATATTTGCAATTGCCGTTTCAATTTCTACATTGTTTTGCCAGGATACACCTTTAACATACCGGAAGAAGCAATGGGGTTGACATTCTTAGCTGCTGGTACCAGTATACCTGATTTGATATCAAGTTATTTGGTTGCTAAAGATGGTAAGTAAAGTTAGAAGAAGACTGTTGTACATCATTGAGGCAAATTGTTACAGCCAGTTTCAAGTTACCGTTCACTGGCTCTGTTTGATACAACCATGCAGAAACCAATAAGAAACTGCACATTCTACACTAAGAAGAAAACAAGGTTGCAATTTCTCACTATTGTCTAATATGAAACAATCAATTCCATAAGCGATCCGATGACGTAATTTATCACGCGTGTCAACAAGGTTCAGGAACTCCCTACTATATGCAATCAACTGTTGTAACAATGCCAAAAGACAATTGTAATGTTTCATCAAAGACAAGTATCGACTTTAGCATTGTACTGGAATGTGGTTTTAGTTAAGTATTTTCACTTGAGTAAAACGCTTGTAAACTCAGCTTGTGCCACTTTAAGTTCTAGTCGCAAAATAATGTCAGATCCACTGTTGTAACAACATTGGATCATTTTTAAGCCTTTTTATTAGACATTTGTTAGCGTCAACAGCAGCCGTCATTATGTTCATTTTCAGATATACAATGATCTATGTAACCAATATAAACTATAATTTAAATCGGCTTAATTCAAATATAGTTGTTTTTTTCATTCTTTCGTCGTAGGTTTTGGCGACATGGCAGTATCAAATTCTATTGGAAGTAATGTTTTTGACATCTTGGTATGCCTTGGTTTCCCATGGTTCATTTCATCGTTGATGACTGGTGAAGCTGTTCGGCGTGGCTCAGTCAGTGTGATGAATACTATCGGTCTAACATACGTTGGAATAATGCTTCTAGCCTCCATAGCATTGGCACTGGCATCCTTAGCTATCAACAAATGGAAACTGGATCGAAAACTAGGCGTTGTGCTGATGTTGTTCTACTTTGCATTTATAGGGGGCGCTCTTCTGTACGAGCTTAATGTTGTGACTATGGTTATATACTGTCCATCGATGAAGCTTCCTCATTTTAGCACTTGAGTAATCCTTCGCAATTCGCGGAACGTGCACGTGTGGAATTTGATAACTGTTAAATAACACAAAGGAAGGGTGTTAGTGCCATAAGGGTCTAATTAAAATAAATGTTATTTGAGAAAAATGTTACTCGGGCGGCCTCGTCTTACATTCCACCGGTAACTTGCATTGTAATCATCAAATTAATTTCAGTCCTCTTGAATATGCTAATAAAAGCGGAATTGGACTCAGCTCACACAAAGAAAAGTCCACCCAATTCTTGCTTCGTTTCAAACGTCTCATCTTTCTCTTTTCAGTTAATAATTTAGTTTATATCACGTGACTCAATTTCTATTCGTTGTTAATGATGTGATCTATTCCTAAACAATGACGTAATTTTATTGGCACAAGATATTTATGTCAGCATATAAAACCGTCATCATATTAATAATATTATATCAAAAATATTTGCATAAATTTGCATATTTAGATTCTAGCCACGAAATATAGATTGGAGTGATGTATTCATGCCAAGATATTCTCCGATTTGAAAGTTTAAGCTTTGAAATAATGAAAATGAGAAAAATGTGTATTACCCAAAACTTACCTTTATACCTGTGTACAAATGATAGATTTTGGGATTTTTGCCCTAAAATAACTTTTTCTCCCAAGATATTCAAACAAAACATTTGAACACATATAGACTAACAATAGATTGAACATATAATATTATTTTCAACATGAGCAATATTAGCCTTGTGATCCCAGTAATTCAGATTTTATTAACTGTTAAAAAGTGAAGAAACCCCAAAATGACCCTTATTTTACACTATGGGCCTCCCTATAATAATATTATATTGAATTCGTTTATGGATGAGAAAACCCTCTACGTCAGGGAAAGGAAATGTTAACAGCTTAGTTTATTAGTTTTTGTTTTGACGAACACTATTTCATATCCAGACGTGTGTTGATATGGCAAGATAAACTGTCTCTCAATTAAAATCAACTTCATTGAAAGTAAGCCCGTGTCAACTATTTCGTCTATCGTGAGTAGAACGGATAGGATTGAATCAGTACTTCAATAATTGCGGTATAGTACCTTTGCTGTAGAACATAATTGGTGCACTTTAGTAAAATAGCCAAAAGTCCGAATCATACAAAAAGGTGATTTTTTACAGCGTCATAAAAAGCACGAAAAAGGCATTATGTCTTCACCCTAGACTGAAAGATACGTCTTGTCGTTCGACCCTCACCGGAGTAGTTGACAGATGTGTGAGGGCGCCCCGTCACTTTATACCTTACAGATAATTCACCCAGGACAATTTTTCGTGATGAGATAAGAGAAACTGAGAAACAACAAACTATCGGAAAATATTACCATGTCTTTTTTGAAATACTTTTCAAAAATAACAAAAACAAAACATTTTTTTTCACCTGGCCATTTTGAATCTGAGCCAACGTACTTCATATTCGTATTCGTATTCGTATTCGTATTCGTATTCGTATTCGTATTCGTATTCGTATTCGTATTCGTATTCGTATTCATATTAATATTCATATTCATATTCATATTCATATTCGTATTCAGGCTAGTTATCTTTCAGACTAAAGGCCGAGATCAGGAATCACACATTAACAAAATAACAATTATTGAAATTAAAATTAACACAAAAATGGAGTTAGGGCCTTATGACACTCATCCCTTCAAATTTGATGAAGCATCTCTTTCGAGTTATTGTTTACCATTTTGTGACCTCATCTCTACTTAAGATTTTCCCGCCAGAATCTTATTGACAAAACTCTTACATTTCTGCGAAATTTTGGCATATCCCACTTTATCTTAGAATGAGATCTATACTAATGGATTATCGTTCAAATTTTGTATCTAAGTGTTCAACATTTTGCAATGTTGTAAAAATGTAGGTATTTTATCACATATTTGTGGTTGTATGTGACGTTGTACTTCCAATGCCAACTGAGCACAGCAAGAATACTGTATAGGTGAATACCGAAACATGAACTTGAAATGTGTTATTAGTTTAACAATACAGTATAGTAAAACACTACACTACACTACACTACACTACACTACACTACACTACACTACACTACGCTACACTACACTACACTACACCATGATATGATACGATACGATACGAATTATACGATACAATGCAATGCAATACAATACAATACAATACAATACAATACAATACAATACAGTACAATGTTACACAACACAACACGACACGACACGACACGACACGACACGACAAGACAAGACATTAAGATGAGACGACACTACGCTGCGAGGCGATGCAATGAGATGTGATGTGATGTGATGTGATACAGTATACACGGCATGAATAATATGATACAATTATGATACATTGCAGTTCGATATGATACGATACGATACGATACGATACGATTATGATACATAGTACCATATAGAACATCATTGGATACAATACATTACAATATGACGATATAATGCAACATTGTGGAATGATGCGATATGATACATACAATATGATACGATATAATAATATTATGATATATGATACAATGCGATACACTACAGAACAGTACAATCTGTTACAGTACAGTGTGATATATGATATGATAGGATACAGCACAAAGTGATGAATGTGATTCGGTACAATGTGTGATGCAATGCAATTCAATTCAGTACGGTGTATTATGTAATGCAATATAATACGAAACAAAAAAACCCCAATATTACACAATACAATGCACTCGAAAAATTTAAATACTATAAAATATCTATGTAATAAAAAATATGTAAATATATATACACTAATAAAATAACGTTGCTATATTACTGCCTAAACTTAAATTGTTGGCGTGTAAATTTTGTTTCCATTGCACTGTGAGAAATAAAAAAACTATTTTAAAACATTTTGGGGAGGACAGGTTGGGGGTTAGGGATTGCGCTGTACAATATTTTACCCATAATTCTCTCTCTCTCATTTGTATGTTTGAATGTTCCCTTTCTAAGAACTTTCCCTACGTACAAGCCATGTTATCTGCCGCCATGTTAAAATTACACTAAGTCTAGTTGTCACTGGAGTATCATTTTTCGATCAGACAACCACGATGTTGAAATTGTTAAAATACCAATAATTAGACACTGTACATGTTAATCAGTAGTCGATATTATCCATATGCAGTACAGAAACAAGTTGAAATCGTGATAGCCGTTGGGGGCGCTAATTTTTTGGGTGCGGACCCAAAAATCAATTTGATTTCATCATGATCTTCAGTAAATAAACCCTAACAAAGCAAACGCGTTTGATGTAGTTTTTATCTCTTATGTACTCTTCAGTTGTAAAGTGTAATTTGCATAAATAATCATATTTTATAATTAGGCAATATCTTTAGAATGCAAGCTTTACATTTTGGATAGTTTAGTACATGGCATTGGTGGTAAAGGAATGCATGTGTATTTTTTGATATTTACATAAATTTGCATACTCCGTCTTATTGTTAGTCTGTCCACCTATAAGGTTATCACACATAGGCATGTCTCAATCTGAAATAAAAGAAGCAAAACAGAAAGCATTGGAGAAGGCCCGTATGGTATGTTTCCATGGCAATAGCATATTATGTGGCACTCAAGCTGTACGCACAAATGTAAGATAGTATTTACCTATATTTATTGACATACAATAAACAGAAATCTGTGAATAGTAATTGTACGAATACACATATACACATCATATTTCCCAACTTCGTTTGATCGAGCTTCGTACACTTAATATGTGTTAGATACAGCGCCATCCACGGTATGGCTGGTATATGATTTGCTATAATTATGTTCATTTCATGCGTCAATCTGTTCCTGTGCAGATGTCGTGTTTAATGCACGGTTTAATAACAATGTCTTGGAGAAGGTGGACATTTCATTACCAAACTAAGCTTTTTTTATTTTTATTTTATTCGTTGTGCTTATCCACGTCTGTCTTTTTCATGGTAAGTTTATATTAATCTTTTACGTAAAACCGAGATTATGGCTTTTTGAATTAGAGTTTAACCCACTCTACGCATAGACCATACACGGGTTGGAGCTATGCATGGTTTATGGAGGTACGTGTAGATGGAAGCGAACTTGGGCACGCGAGACATGTATATATACCGACACAAACTAGAACTGTGTACGAACAGAGCACATGTAGAGTGATTTCAAGAGGGCAAACAGTGCTCGATCTATAAATATAATTATATATATATATATATATGTGTGTGTGTGTGTGTGTGTGTGTGTGTGTGTGTGTGTGTGTGTGTGTGTGTGTGTGTATGTATGTATGTATGTATGTATGTATGTATGTATGTATGTATGTATGTGGGCATTACGATGAATTGACGAAGTATGGTAACTCTATCCTAGTACGTAATATTTATGTATATTTGTCTAGACTTTCGGTGGATATAATGTTATATTTAAGAAGAATTCCACTCATTCATTGAAACAGTCCTCAAACGTTTTTAATAATGGGCCGACGGTTCTACCACCACATTGGAACAGCAGTGGTGGTGAACTGGGAAGCATGGATATCACAGATGCGTCTAAATCTGGCATGACTGTTTTAACCAATATATCTTCCGTCAAATTTGGAGATACTATACACGTCAGAATTGATGCTAAGGATGTTGATGGTAGGCAAAGAGTGTTAGGGGGCGATTTCTGGAGTGCTCTGTTCACAAATCGACAGAGCAACTACGCATGCAGTGTACCAGGCAAATTTGTTGACTATGCTAACGGTACATACAGTGTACATTTCAATGCAGTTTGTAGTGGCAAAACTGCTATCGAAATTTCACTGATACATCCAAAAGAAGCTGTGCAGTTCCTTCGAACGCAGTATTCTAGTATGGAAGACAAGGCGGCATGGAAGGGTAGTTTTGGAAAAGGCATACACATGACTGACGAACGGAGATGTGTGCTTCACCGAGACGGAACGTGGAAGAATAAATGTGAGTATCGGTACAAAACCGGCCTTGGCAGAAGTGTGTTACTGTGTGACAGACCACGCGTACGGATGTTGGCGTGTAGTGATCTGAAGTATTTGACGTGCGATTTCCCTGCACCATCAGTGACGAAGCTTCTGAAAAACTATCGCTATATATTTCGGTAGGTTTTTTTCCAGTTTCCTTATACTGCGTGTTAACCTACCGATATGTTAAAATCAGAAGAAAAAAAAATCAAGTGGTACAGGCCATGCAATTTGTTTCCACATAGTAAAGTGTGCAACTTCTTTCAATATTATTAATTGAATACAATAGTTTACAAACAAAGCATGTACATTGTCGTAAAAACCACACCCTCTTTTACGGCACCTTCAAAACGTATCGCCCGAAGAGGTTATTTCTCAGTGTCGCGGAAGAAATAACACGTTAACAGCTTTGGTTTGCGAGCGAGAATGCTTTATGAGTAGCCTGAAAGAGCAGGTCGTTTTTTTTCCACTGATGGAGTACTTGTGGGTAGCGATGTGGATACATAGGCGGCGGATCAACGATATGGCCTTTCACACTAATTCATTCGTTTCATATAAACAAAACATGAATCGATGTAAAAAAAAAAAAAAAAAAAAAAAAAAAAAAGTAGAAAATGGGAGTTTGAAAGATAGAAAAGACAACACAAATTAAAACCCATAAAATGTAATATATTAGAAGAAAGGTGAATTCATTGTGCTGAGATAATAATTCAACTTGATAAAGAGGTCTCTCATGTCCTGTTTGTAAACTCTCATATCTTATTTAGTATACCCACTAACTATTGAAATGAATTGCACACCATACACATAGACCAGATCAGGCACCTTTCCAACGGTATATTTAGAAGTTTACACACACACACACACACACACACACACACACACACACACACACACACACACACACACACACACACACACACACACACACACAGACAGACAGACACATACATACATACATACATACATACATACATACATACATACATACATACATACATACATACATACATACATTTTTTTTCTACATACATACATACATACATACATACATACATACATACATACATACATACATACATACATAAAACTGGGACAACACAATACACCACGACGATTTTTTTTTAATTTTCAGACCACCCGGTAAACTTACAGGAAAACCAGTTGACCTGAATATTAATCGTAAGTATGTAGAAGTTTACAAATAAATATATCACTAAATTACCAGCTAACTAAATAAATGAATACATGAAAATGAAGATAACATTGCAGATATTATGGCATAGACGATTGATCAAAGTTTGAGAGAGAGAGAGAGAGAGAGAGAGAGAGAGAGAGAGAGAGAGAGAGAGAGAGAGAGACAGACAGACAGACAGACAGACAGACAGACAGACAGACAGACACAGACAAACAAATAGACAGAGACAGTCAGACAGAGAAACAGACAGAGAGACAAAGAGACACAAGTTGAGATGGAGGTACACAGACAGACAGACAGACAGACAGACAGACAGACAGACAGACAGACAGACAGACAGACAGACAGACAGACAGACATAGTCACACACACAGGTATGTAATAGACCA
The DNA here is from genome assembly GCF_964340395.1 of Glandiceps talaboti. NCBI lineage: Eukaryota > Metazoa > Hemichordata > Enteropneusta > Spengelidae > Glandiceps > Glandiceps talaboti. Next base: position 13,371,352 of record NC_135560.1, on the reverse strand, counting down.
AGAGAGACAGAGACAGGCATCGACATGGAGAAAAGAACAGTCAGAGAGAAGTCCAAAAGACGCTATCTGCTTCATGAAATATGATTATAAGAAAATTAATTCAGGTGATCTCTGTTGTTATTTAAACAGCTGAAAAGGACAATCAGAAAACCTTAGTACATTGTTATCAACTAATGAAGTCAGGTTTAAAATCAACATTCACTGGATACTGGTTTAACGGGACTTGGGTTTCATCTGATTGCACCGTTCGGACGTTTGATAGAAACAAGACAAGACATTGTTTAAAAGACAAGAGCATTCATATGTTTGGAGACTCTACAACAAGACAGTTGTTTGATGAGCTTTCTTCAGTTTTGGTTTTAGAGGGAAATAGAATGAACTGGGATCCTCAATATGACAATAATATCAAGTTAGATAGAAACTACTACAAGAAAATCCGCGGTGTTGCAAACTTCGAACCAAATATCAAAATAGATTTCTACTTTAATCCCTTTATGGTGACCAAGTCGAAGGTCAGGATCAAAGACTATGTCTTCGAGGACGAAATTTTGAACAATATGAACGAATGTAATTACATTGTCATTGTGAGTCCGTGGGCACATTATACGACTTGGACACCAGAATCCTTCTTAGAAAGACTGGCGTATATCAAGAACTCTCTGAAGGAGTTAAAGAATCGTTGTCCAGATACCACAATTGTTGTTAAGGGTTCGCATCCAAGAGAAAAACAATCTTGGCAGGCTAATGCATACAACAGCGATTGGATAATGTACAATGTGAACAAACAATTGGAGGCAACGTTTGATGAAGATTGGATACTCTTTTTAAATGTATGGGATTTAAACCGATCATACCTCGGCGGCATATCTTTACACATGCCCCAGGAAGTCATCCGACAGGAACTGGCGCTATTTCTTTCGTACATTTGTCCATATTATTAATTCGTCTATACTGTAGATTTTTCCCGATAATTAATCTATAACTAATTTGAACTGAAATTCGTTGCCAATGTCTTCTTTTGAAAGTGTTAAGACAACACTAAAGCATGGTCAAAAAAGGCTTAATTAGAGAAAACAATTTTTGAAATCAGTGTAAAATAGACGTCTAACAACTCGTAGTGACAATCCTTGTAATATTATGAAAGTAATGGCAATTTTGAACATTATGACCTATATTTCGAACACAGCAGAACCAGTGGCGTAAACACGCAATGTCGTGACATAGACTCGCGTAGTAGAGCGACCAGAGTATATATTCGATATTTTTTGTTCAACTTGGCTCGTGCATAGCATAGTTAATCATACACGAAAAATAAGAATGACATGGACAAGTACAATAAAGGTATTTATACTTGTTTATTCATAATTTCAATAGTGTCTGTCGAAAAATTCAGGCAAAATACCTATAATGAATCTATGGAAGGCCACAAACATGCATACTTACAAATCAGCTGAACTATGGAGATTATAATGAGACTCCCTAGTTATGTTATGTTATGTTATGTTATATTATGTTATTGTTTATTAAGGTGTCCTATGTGGACTTATTTAAATGATACAATACTTAAACAAAATGTACAAACAGAAGAACCACATCCAGCCCTCTGGCTTATAGGACACAAAAGAAAATTTCCAAATACATAAATAAATAAATAAATAAATAAACAACAAATACGTTTTAATTATATATAAAGGCTTTCCTACGATTAAATGCTTCGTGTAGAAAGTTTGCAGTATCAGTGGAAAATGTTAAAATCATTAAATGGCATAGTTTATTGTAAATGTCCATATGACTAAAGTTTGGCATTGAAGTTATTATTTTATCCATTAATGCTTTCCTTAGACCCATGTATAAATTACAATAATGTATAAAGTGTACTTCATCCTCTGGTGAGTTTTGACAGAAGTCACATTCCTGTCTTCAACTTCAAGCCCACAACATCTACCTGTTTCTATTTTAAGTGGGAGTATGCCGCCAGTCTAAATTGAGCCATTATGGAGCGTTTTGCGCGGGACATTCCCCCCTAGTAAATATTTTTTTTCCGTTAGTTTTGAAAGTAATATATGTTCTCAACTTAGGTTTTGTCACTAGTATACAAATACACTACACTACACACACACACACACACACACACACACACACACACACACACACACACACACAGACACACACACACACACACACTCACTCTCTCTCTCTCTCTCTTGATATATCTAGCTTTCTCGCTGTATACACATACACACATACATTATGTAAACACTTATAAATCATGTGCATAGTATGAGAAAATGAATTCCAAATATTATTATTGAAAGTGATTGTCATAAGTTATTTTTATGCGTCAATGTCAATTAATATATTTATTTCATGTGTTATTATATGCATATGTTCGGATATATAATTATCACATATAATTCTATTGATATAAGGTTGATATAAACTGTAGCGGCACAAACCATCAACTCGTGTATTTTAACGAATTATAAAACTTCATCGTACAAAGTCTATATAAACGGAAGGCACCGTATATTTAGTTCGCCTTATGTTTACAGCTCTTCAACCTGAAGGTCAAAGTTATTATTACTTACAGCTACACTATTTGAACACACACGCCTGACAGCCCGGAACGAAGCAGCCATCGTTCTGCCTTTAGACACACGGTTTGGTATTATGGCCGGATTTCTTAACATCGTATACGTTAAAAACCATCGATTGCGCGTACTCTTTGAGGAAAAATATATTTTCTTGGTTATTTTCACCGTTGTCATTTCTGTGTCAGAATCTGCAAGTAAAGTACACATTTGAGAAGTGCCAAATTGTTAGGTTGCTCAATGTTAAAAATATTACTAAGGAAAGCAGGCTATAGCGGCTAACTACGACAGGCACACACAGGCAAAGTATTGAAACCGTCATCTCCTATCTTTGCACAGTGCAATTGCAATGTTTGTTGTTGATGTCAAACATGATTTTAGAATTTGATGCTAGTGTCACGTGTTTTATTGGACTATAAACAAATGAAAACAAGACACAAAGCCAGAGTGACTTGACTTTCAATAACGCAGCATAATGTTTTTCACGTCTCTTAGAAGTGTTTTTTTTTGTCACCATTACATAAAACAACAAAGAGACACTGATAGAGCGAATGAATAAAAATGATACATTGTATCTCGCTTTGAACACAAATCAACGTCGTAGTCTGATAAGACAAGGAAGATTCACACAAAAAAAAACTGTTCATTTATGTTTACCGGGAGATAAAATGTAACGTTACATTTCATCACGTCCTGTATTTTGTGTCATTTTGCCCCAACCTCGAATAGACTAACAGAGAAGTTACTCACTGTTGAAAATAATGTTTGCTTTTGAATTTCTTCAAAGTGATATCGATCGCCATACTAGTGACATTTAACTGACAATATCTAAATATAGCAGTGGTTTATTATATTGAGCATTGATTCTTGTTATAGAATTGTTGCAATAACTTGAGATATCTGATAAATCAGAAACTGGGATTTGTAGAGCAAAAGTCTAGAACACCTTGATACACTCACCTTCACCTTGGCCGGTCTTTGTTTTCAAAGAGTCGATAAGAAGGTGCACAAACGTGACGACAACGGGGTGACAGTGTGCTTCTTCTACGATTAAAAATCCAACGTATGCTCTATATCCTGTATAAAAATGACAAAAAAAATTGTCAAATTACTTTCAATAACTGCTTCAATGCTAGATAAACATTACACTGGAAATTACTACCAAACAGAGTGACTATAGAATTTCAATTAGGCAGCACGATATTTTGACGTCGAACACAAGTTTTCTTGTTACAAATTTAAAATTACATAAAACTACATACAACTACTGCTACAGTGTTACCTGTGTATATTGTACACTAATTGTAGTGACTTGTAAGCCCGTTGGGCTGGGTAATTCCTTGTTTCGACTTGTTTTTGTTACTATTACGTTATATGATTACATGTCACTCTAATAAACAATAATCAATACACACCAATCTACTACATACTACTACTAACCTTAACTACAATCATACTACTACTACTACTACTACTACTACTACTACTACTACTACTACTACTACTACTACTGCTGCTGCTGCTGCTGCTGCTGCTGCTGCTGCTGCTGCTGCTGCTAGCGCGCAAGCATATAAAGTGATACATTTTATCTCACTCAGAACACAAATCTATGTCACTCTCAGATATGGCAGGCCGTGTGTTGAACTATTCAAAGGCCCACATTTTCAAGCAAGAAATCACACTTGTACTCGTTTAAAATTCATGTTTCCATTTGGTTAATTTACACCCATCATTTGTTTTCGTAAAATTTAACATTATTGTTCTACTAAAAATCAAATGTTTGTATCCTAAATTTCAGATTAGGTTACTATTTGTCAATGTATGTTTGTCAAAAATATGTTAAACCTACATTTGTGTTCGTGATTTTCAAAATTGTTATCATAATTTCGTAAATCATATTTTCATTTATCAACTTATCTTTACATTGGACAAATGTTATATTTGCTTGCCGTAACCTTATGTCCGCATGTTATGATCCTGAACTTGACAACAAAGAAGATTGATAAAACGAGGAAGATTCAAAGACACAAAAATATATTTATTTTTAGTTCACAGTGAGATAAAATTAAAACATTTCATGTGTCATCAGTGCCTGTATTTTGTTTGTGTCATTCATAACAAAACGGCGTGTGAGATGTAAAAATATCTTCCCGCTTAATTGAAACTCTAGTCTTTCTGATGTGGTAGTAAGAGGCTATACGTTTTAGCAACGAGCGTGATTGCATTTACATTTTTAAAACACAGTTCGTATCCGTAAGGTTTTAAAAAAATATACATCTGTGTTGAATGGCAAAGGTCGTTGTAAAACGCAGTACAATCCTACTGTAATGAAATCGCACTCGACTTTTACTTGTTTGTAAAGACAATAAACTTTAATTTACTGACCTGGATCCAACATTTCAACATCACGTTGTAACACACTACGGTCTAATCTCCCTAGGAACAGCAAACCAAACAGTAAACTTCTCAACAAACGAGCCATGGACGTGAATAACCCGAGGAGAACATTGAAGTAGAACATGAACAATGAAGTCGCGTGAAGCATACGTCTTGGGGGAAAAAACAATTCGAACAAATACACGTCAATAATAGAAAAGCAGGACAAATTAGGTTCATAACAGAAAAATTGACAAAAGTAGCTAGTAGGAAAAATAACATACAATGTAAAAAGAGTATTTATTGGTACAGCCAATTTATAACATATTTAGTTGTCGTACACATCCATCGATATAGTTCTAATACATATAAATAACATTAATCAACGCCTGATCATCGATCAAATCTACAATGATTAAAGTTTATTCGAACAAGTCTCCTCCTTTAGAATATAAACTGTAAACTGAAGATACGGTATATATATATATATATATATATATATATATATATATATATATATATATATATATATATATATATATATATATATATACATACATATATACGGTATATGGGCACATGTAGACATAACCCAATTAATAATGCCATTGAAGGTTATTGAGTTTAATTATATTCATTACTGATCGGCTCTGTTCAAAGCACACAATTAATAATGTGTATATGACGACTTGTATAAAAATAAAATCGTCCATCATTATCAATATGAGACTTTATTTACTCCAACATTGGGCAATTCGAATTTGCGACGGTGACTACACTTAAAATACAAACTACAATGCAAACAAAACATTATATAATGAAGGTATTAAAATTTGGCTTGGACAGGCCATTAAAAGGCTGCACTGCAATGAGAAGACAAGAAAACTTGCGCCGGTTTGATTTGCAAACCTGAAATGTCTTCCAGATGGAAACGTACCAAATTTAGTGATACAATGTGATTCTGAATGGCATGCTTTCCTATGGACTTGCTCATTATCAAAGACTGACAGCTTTCTATGTGTTAACCCCAAAACCTTATTCTAGAACAAATTGAAACAATCTTTTGACGTGAATTCTTACTTTTTTGCACTCAAATTCTGAAACCAACCGATAGAGGAGAGGGTCAAGAAACTTTCAATACACGTAAATTTACAGAATATGGATTTTATAAGATTACTGTGTCAACCTAAAAACAACAAATATAAACTCCTCACCTATTGTCGACGTTTAGGTGTTTAGCTTCGCCTTGTAGGAATGCATATCTCGACAGGAAAAGTTGGAACAAATG